>NW_017306347.1:212192-243907 GCF_000935625.1 Nanorana parkeri | reverse complement strand
AGAACACCCAGAAATGAGGGTGGTCTTCGCGGGGGGGGGGGGGGGCAGTCCCACTATATATGCAGGTACGTAACTCTTTCCCTCTCACATCTCCAACATATGTCCTGCACCATTAAAGTTTAGGTTAGCATTGACGTCAAGAGTAAGGAGTTTAAGTCATTAAGGTTAAATTATGTGTTAGATGCTATTTTCAAAACTTGTCTTAGAGGTTTGAGCAAGTGCAAGAAGTGGGGTTCAGGTTAGGAGTTGAGAGTTAATTTAAGGGGAAGGTTGAGTGTTAGCGTTAGGTTCGTGGATCAGATTAGGTATTAGGGTTCAGCTAAGGCTACGCCCAAATTTCCCAGGTGGATAGAAACCAAATCAGGAATCATGGCAGGGAGATCTTGCTACAGGAGCACCCAATACATATAGGAACCCAGTGGCGGACTCAGACCACCAGGTTCCACCAATAACTAATTTTTGGTTGGACAGAAGCATAAGTCTCCTATGTACAATATATCTGTGTGGCTGCAAATTATGCAATGTCTGTGCCTGTAATAAACTGGTAATGTGAATATAGGTGTTGAAGGCTGGTGAACACCGTGAGGGTCATCTCCGGTCTCCGAGGCTGCTTACCGCCCTGCAGCGATTTGCATTGCTCAGCGGTGGCTGTGCCCAGTTATCACTTTGAAAGCGTTAAAGTAATGTAGAAAATTAGAAAGTGACACACCAATAAATCACGAGATAAAAATATCAGCTGTTCCCAAACGAGAATGGGGAGCTATGTTTCCATTTCTTGTGCTTCATTAATCTTCCCCTAATTGCATATTATAGCTCAGATGGATTGAACAGGGATTTTTTTTTCTGCAAACATTAAAGGACCAGTAAACCTTAAACGATAAACATTACTAGGGATGCACGGATACTTTTCGAGTACCAGTGCAGATACTTGGCATTTTCATGAGAACTACCAGTGTTGCAGCGGTTGCAGCGGTGGCAGCTCGGACCTAGCACTGTCCTGAAATCATTAGTCGATATTGTTTTAGAAAAACTGTCACATGACAATAAACAAAAGTGTATCAGTACTCTTACTCGTACTTGTAAGTACTCGGCAAGTACCAGTACTCGTTCTCGCAAAACTGGTATCTGTGCATCCCTTTATTTATATTTATAAAAACACAATCATACATTAAAACAGAGATGTAGAAATCCCTGGAGCTCCGTGTGATCCTTACAAATGACAGCTGACTCCTAACTTCTGAATTTTTCTCTAGTGTAGTCTTGGAGCTCAAAAGTATCGGTACATGTACTCGTACTTGTACCGAGTACTGTACTTGGTATCTGTGCAACCCTAAACATTACATACATGTGAAGCGCTACGCTGAACAAATGCACACAAATACACTGACTGCCCCCAAAAAAAGAAAGTCACCACCTGTTTTAGGGGCAGAATTATGATCTGGGGTTGCTTCAGTTGGTCAGGTCTAGGTTCAGCAACCTTCTGTGCCCAAAAAATGTGGTCAGCTGCCTATCTAAAGACTAGGGATGCACCAATACCTGATACTAGTATCAGTATCGGTGCCGATACTGAGTAATTTGGCAAGTACTCGTACTCGCCCAAATGCTCCGATGCCTAGCCCGATACCGGAACTTCCAGTATCAGGAAGCCGGGCAGCGAGTCATTACACGCTGCCTGGCTCCCTGAATGGCCAGGAAGCCAGCTCCATCCTCCCTCGTCACGAGGGAGAATGGAGCCGGCTTCCCGGCCAATCAGGAAGCCGGGCAGCGTGTAATGACTTGTCGCCTGGCTTCCTGATTGGTCGGGAAGCTGGCCAATCAGGAACCTGGATGGCGAGTCATTACTGCACCCCCCGGCTTCCTGATTGGCCATAAAGCCGGCTGCATGCTCCCTCGTCACCTGGTAACGAGGGAGCATAGAGCCAGTTCCCGGGCCAATCAGGAAGCCGAGCGCTGTGTAATGACTCGCTGCCCGCGGGTCGAAAAGCTGGCCAATCAGGAAGCCAGGCGGCGAGTCATTACCCACCCCCTGGCTTTGTGATTGGCCAGAAAGCCGGCTCCATGCTTCCTCGTCACCTTGTGATGAGGAAGCATGGAGATGGCTT
Organism: Nanorana parkeri; assembly: GCF_000935625.1. Classification (NCBI taxonomy): domain Eukaryota; kingdom Metazoa; phylum Chordata; class Amphibia; order Anura; family Dicroglossidae; genus Nanorana; species Nanorana parkeri. The sequence continues at coordinate 241,805 of NW_017306347.1, read as the reverse complement.
CCCTGCTAATCGGGAAGCCGGGTGGCGAGTCTTTATAAGAGCCCTGCTTCCCGGCTATTTAGGAAGCCAGGGGGCGAGTCATTACACGCCACCCGGCTTCCTTAATGGGACTTCCAGTATCGGTATTCGGTATCGGCGAGTACCGGAAAAAATATATTGGTACTCATACTCGATACCGAAAAACTGGTATGAGTGCATAACACACCCACTATATACACCCAATGACCAGGTTTTTCCATCAATAGATTTTTTCTTTCCTGATGGCACATTGGGCATATTCCAAGATGACAATGTCCGGATTCATGGGACTCAGATTGTGAAAGAGTGGCTCAAGGAGCATGAGACATCATTGTCACACATGGATTGGCCACCACAGAGTCCAGACCTTAACCCGATTGAGAATCTTTGGGTGTGCTGAAGAAGACTATTACATATCTACGGTATTGATTGAACTCGATGGACTTGTGTCTTTTTTCAACCTGACTTAACTATGTAACTTCCATTATTACTACAAGATCTTGGTGAACAATTAATGCAACTGGACGTAAATAAATGTTGAGACATTGCATAAGCTTATCGAAATAATCCCACGGCGAATGTGTGCTGTAACCAAAGCCAAAGGTAGTCCAACAAAATATTAGAGTGTGTGACTTTTTTGGCCAGGCAGTGTAGGTAATATGTTTAACAACTTCCATATCTGCACAGAGAATTGAATATCTGATGCTATGGGAATGATTCATAAATCATCCGCTCAGCCATATGGTGGCTGAATGCCGTTCGCACATATTCATGCCATTCGCACAGCATTCGTGTCACTGGATGGAGCTGAGGAGCATAGGAATTAAGTGTGCTCTTCGTAAGGTCTGCCTAAATCCTTGCCATGTGTATATTTGTCAATATTACCAAAATTTCACTTATGTGGCAAGCTCTGCTATACTGTAGAAGGAATGAAGAGGTCACATGGTTTACAGATCAGAAGGATCAATTATTATTGGTTTATATAATTATTGAGAGCAGATTATTTAAATATTGATGACTGACCCCCAAGTTAAATGTAACACTCACACAATGTGATTATAAATATAAATACTCTAGCAGCAAGGCACGTTGACTCACCCATTCAGGAAAAGTGGAAGGTTATAAATAGGAATGATCAGCAGGTTCACAGCTCCTATTAAATAATGTCACAATATTATCCCTTTAAATCACAGTTTCTGCTCACCTTCCAAAATTAGCAGGAAGATACTCAAGAAAGGCATCATTAAGGTACAGCTGAGTTAAATTAAGGAGCTGAGTAAAGCCATCCGGTAGCCTGGAAAAAGAAAAGAAGAAGGAAATGAATAGGTGAATGATACCGGTGTAGAATCACAAATGATACTCTGGGCTTCATTCATAAAAGTTCTGCCCAGTGATGTTCACATGACACTAATGCGCTGATGGTTATTGGAAAATGGCGCTGATGGTTATTGGAAATTCCAATACTCGCCAGCACCATCTAGGGGTGCTAGTGCTATATGCCAGGTGGAACTTTTATAAATGAAGCCCTTTGTGCCTTGTATGCTTGTTAATAGATTTGGTAAAGAATGGCCAGAGGGATGACAGGCCGGGTTAGTTGTCCATTTTTAGACCTGGACACGGGTTTACTGAAATGTCTGCCCATCCCAAACCAAATCACAGTGCCAACATGACACACGCCGATCTTCTGTCTGATCTGGTCAAAGGATTAAAAATGGTTCTCATATAGAGACGTACTAATTTCCTTTTCTACACAGAAAAGAGAGTGAGTATCGAAAAGCAAAATATCGGTACTCGTACCCGATACCGAAAAACCGTTATAGGTGCATCCCTAGTTTACATAAACTTTAAAGAAGAATTCCAGGCAATCTAAAAATTGACCCTTGCAGTGGGGCTACCCCAAACTGCAAGGGTTAAGTGTTCATTTTGGTCCAGGGGTGAAACTAAAGAAAATCTACCCACCTTATCCTCGGCCCAGAAGGGCTCAGGCGGTCTAAGTACCTATGACGTCATCATGCCTAATGCAGCTGCATTGGACATGAGGACGCCGGGGGACATATGACAGCCGGAGCGGAGGGCAGAGAGGTGACCAGTCACCACTGCAGGGCTGAGGATCAGGTGAGTATATTTGCGTTATTGTAGCCCCTAGACCAAAATGTGCAGTTAACCCCCGCAGTCTGGGGTTAGCCCCACTGCAAGGGTTAATTTATAGATTGTCTGGAGTTCTTCTTTATATCATGGAGGAAAAGTGTCCCCTTCTATTGCTTCATCCAGCGTCCCCGTCCCCCCTTAGCTGCCATGACCTGCTGTGCACCACCCAGAATGAAGATGCTGAGATACAAAGCGCCAATGGTGAAGGTATGGGTAATGTTCTATCATATATATAACGCCTACAGTAATTATAAGGTTCATTCCATGTCACAAATCTAAACACAGCCGTACATGTAATTAAGGATGAAATAAGCACGGCTCGGATGGAACAGATGTGAGCCCGGCATGCACTATAAATAGTACACAACCTCCCTGTTGGTACAAACCCGGCTGGATCTTATCTAGAAGGTAGAGAGGGATGGCCTGCACCTTCCAAGAGCGCCATCAATCTAGTCTACATCACCCTGTCAGGCCTCGCTGGATAAAAATAGCTCTTATTAAAGATTCCGCTATTTATCCGTGAGGTTAACACCGCAGCCTGCTTCATAAATAGCTTGTCTCAAGAACAGTAAATTGTTTTTATATTGGCTCGTAAGATGGATCGGAGCAGCTAACAGACCTCCAGCTGAAGTTTATTCTGCTTATATTTTGCCTTCCCTTGTTCCTTGTTTTCCCTCTAATCGATATGTTAATGAAATGTGTGAATACAACCTTTCTGCTTTCATTGTTTTAGATTTAGTGATGTCATCACTGGGTCTCTTATTTCTCTATGCAATGCTGGCAGGTCATGGCTGGTGGTGAGGGGGTGAAGGGGGGGACATTACAACAGTATTCCTCTCAAGAGCCCTCGGAGGGCTGGCTCTTGGGAGGAGCTATGCAAATATCAAAATGCCTTGATGGGTAGGTGTCATTCTGGAGGAGTGGGTGTTCCCAGGCAGATTGCATTTGCATGCAGAGTGCCCTAAGTAACGCCTGCATGTGATGCTGATTGCAATCAATGAATGAAAATGGCGGGCTGGGGAAAGTCAGGCTGGGGAGGAAAGGGCTAGAAGATGCTGAACATTCTCCAGCCAGGAAATGAGGCGGGTTTATCTGATTTGATACAGCTTCTAATGCAGAAAAGGTCACAGTGTGCAGTGAAATCAGAGGAAACCATTTCAGGCCTGGAGCTGGTACAACTGTGCAAGACGGAAGGGGAGGCCAGAGTTCAGCTTTAAAGAACTTTAAGTCCTTAAATGTGTCTGGGCTTGATGGGAGTTGTTGTTCTTCAGTTGCTAGAGGAACGCAGTCAATATGTACATTACAGACAATGGACCTCTTGGTAAGAATTTTCCATATGAACTAAGATTTTCCTCAATATGAAACAGCTAAACACCACTGTTTAGTGTATCCCAGGACCTCCCACAATGACTACATGTAAAGTCCAAGCCATGTTTTTGGTGCAGTTATTCCCATCTCTGACCTTCTCTGACCTCTGACATAGACAATCCACTGGAGGAACATCGCACTATTTTCTGGTTTTGTGATGGTTAAGCCAGTTGGATGGTACCAAGAGTCTCAAACATAGAAGCCAGAACGAGCTATTCCACTTTCCATTCCAGCCATGTAAACTAAAATTGGTTGCAATTGCCCTTGCCAATTGCCATTTACATATATTACTAAAGCTAAGGCGATTAAGGCTAAGGCAATTTGGATCCCAAATGCCATTCGGGTCTGGGAGCCATATATATTTATAAAGCTGAGGCTCCCAAACCCGAATGGCATTCCGGCGCTCCCGAATGCAATTCGGAAATTTGGATCCCGAATGCCAGTCGGGTCTAGGAGCACCAGCTTTAGTATTATTATCTGTATATGGTATGCGTAAACTCATCCGAATCTACTGACAATTCGGATTTCGCCCCAATTAGAAACCCAAACTGAATTTAATTTCGAATCTGAATTCCGAAGTAACGAAATATCCGAACCAAATTTTTCCGACGCTTACATGTCTAGTAGCCATTGGCTGGCATGCCAAAGAAAGGTGAGAGTATGCTGCTGGGGAGGTCTAACGTGAAGTGATCCTGTTCCTTTTCCCTGCACGGCTAAGCACAGGTTCACTTTAATAATTGAATTCAGAATATTACAATGTATATATAATACATACATAGAGGATACAGCAGATCTATACATAGAGGATACAGCAGATCTATACATACAAGATACAGCAGATCTATACATACAAGATACAGCAGATCTATGCATAGAGGATACAGCAGATCTATGCATAGAGGATACAGCAGATCTATGCATAGAGGATACAGCAGATCTATAAATACAAGATACAACAGGTCTATACATACAAGATACAACAGGTCTATACATACAAGATACAACAGGTCTATACATACATGATACAACAGGTCTATACATACAGGATACAACAGGTCTATACATACATGATACAACAGGTCTTTAAAACAAGGATTGTACATAGAACAATATCGGACCTCTGAAAAGTACAAGCATGCATATGTACTCAGTACTTGGTTTGGGCCCCTTTTGCAGCACTTACTGCAATTACTTTTGCACGATATTCTAATTATTCGAGTTTCACCTGTATACATACAAGATATAACAGGTCTATACATACAAGATATAACAGATCTATACATACAAGATATAACAGGTCTATACATACATGATACAACAGGTCTATACATACTGGATACAACAGGTCTATACATACTGGATACAACAGGTCTATACATACAAGATATAACAGATCTATACATACAGGATACAACAGGTCTATACATACTGGATACAACAGGTCTATACATACTGGATACAACAGGTCTATACATACAAGATATAACAGATCTATACATACAAGATATAACAGATCTTGTTACTTATATACTTTTATATTTATATCACTTACTTTGATATGGGATTGACACTGGCTTCAACTATCGTTAAACATTTACAGCATTTTATATTGTCGGGGAATTCTTGTATACCTAGAAAAAAAATCAATATTATAGATAAGCAACAAAACAAAGTAAAACAACAACCGTTTTATAATACTCCTAAAAAGACATTAAAGGAGTTAAAGGATAGCCAAACCCAAGAACAAAAATCAAACAAATTGCTTTATATTAGTCCTTAGATGTGGAGGCCGCATTCATTTTATTTCTTAATATTGATCATTATGTAGCAATAATATTTAGTAATTATTAGGTATTTCTTAGATTTTTATGAAGTACATTTACTACATCTGCAAAGGGTAAAAAATACCTGTTGATGCTGCCAGAATTCCAGTGTGTTTGTAACTACCTGTGCACTGGACTGAAACCACAAACAATGTCATCAACTTTCCCAGGTACAGTTTCTTCTGTAAGCTACAGAACCCCTTCTCCCAATGTAGTAAAGAGATGAAGAGAGGGGGAGGTGTTGGTAGTCAAAATCAGGAGAGCAGCCTAGGGTGACAAATCTGCTCCTCCATAGATACAGTGCAGTGAGTGAGCGTTGTCACCCTAGGATAGGATTGCAAAAAATAAAGAAAAAGAAGTCTGAAAATGAAAACTAATTCAGCTGCTACAGTTAAGGATTTAAGCTGCATATGTTACATTTTGTGTTTTGGTGTAGATGCACTTTAAAGCATTTTTAATATCTTTAAAATAACAACAAACACACCTTTATAAAAGTTTAGTAATTACAATCTACACACACATACTTCTAGATAATTGCCGGCTTTGTATTCTTTGCATACCTTGTTTCTATTTTCTTCCCTAGTCTTCTGGCAGTGGCCATGTTTACTAAAGGTGCCCACACACCTTACGATAATCATACGATAATGGCGGGAAATCCCGCGATCGTACGATTATCTTAAGGTGTGTGGAAGCCGTGCGACCTCTACTACGGTCGCACGACTTTTAACTTACGAACATGTTCGAAACCCCGCCGAGCATCGTACGATGTTCGGCGGGTGTGTAGCATATTCGTAAGATAAAAGCCGGACGGGCCGGTGTGCGCAAGCGCACACTGCCTGTTCGGCATTGCGGTCATCGGAAGCCCGCCCCTCAGGGGGCGCGTCTTGCGATCATCGCAAGTACGATCTACCTGTCCAAGATAGGCAGATCGTACGTTTTTTTAAGTAGCTTACAACCATCGCAAGACAAAAGTCTTGCGATGGTTGTAAGGTGTGTGCCCAGCATAAGGCAGATTACTAGCTCTCCTTTTACTTCCTGGGTATCTGGCACATGTGACTAGACATGTGACTAGGACATGTGACCATGCACATCATCTCAGGGGAGGAAAATGCTGTTCCCTGAGATCTCCTGAGAATACAGATGAGAGCAGCAATGCTCTGCTGATGACAGGGCAATCCCAGTGTGCATTGCTTTGCCAAACTGAAGTAATTTTGCCCTTTCTATGCAGGAAGTGAATGTTCTGCAAGTGTAAGTATTTAATAATCGCATCATTCTACACCTGACGTGTCTATGTTATTATTAATCATCATACATAGCGGGATGCATTTATAGAATTGGATTTTTGAGTGTACAGGTCTGCACTAAAGAAGAATTTGGAACACAAAAGATCTAATTAGCTTTTAATGGAAGTGCTGTCTAGATCTACATCTATTACCTAGCAGAAATTTTGTTTCAGGTGCTAGCTTAAAGGAGAACTCCAGGAATGTAAAAACTAACCCTTGTCATGGGGCTACCCCTGTACTGCGAGGGTTAAATTCTAATTTTGGTCTAGGGGCTAAGACAAAGAAAATTCACTCACCCGATCATTGGTCCTGGCTGCTAGACCGGTCCTCCAGCCTCATCTCCCCTGGTCTGTGGCGGCCTAAGGACCCGTGATGTCATTACTTTTAATACAGCTGAATTAGACAGGCCACGGGACATACCACAGCCGGAGTGGAGGGGAAGAGAGGTGACCGGTTGCCGCTGCAGGACAGAGGATCAGGTGAGCATATCTACTGTATTCCTGCCCCTAGAGAAAAACAGGCAGATAACCCTTACAATGTGGGGATAGCCGCACTGCAAGGGTTAACTTTTTACGTTCCCGGAGTTCTCCTTATAGGAAATTAAGGGGTTAAAAGAAAGTGTGTGACTCCCAGGGACAGGTGGCTCTCCTCTCGGAGGATCTATGAACGCGGAGCTGCAGTGAACTCTGATAACCCAAAACCCCTTCGAATTCGCGAGTCTCTTGTCAGGATTGATCGCAGTCTAAAAATAGGCGCAATAAAATGTAGATGGCGTCGACTCATAGCTGAGGAGGAATGAGTGGGAAGGAACAGAAGGACGGATACATTCCTTTTTTGTGACACCGCTGAAGAGCGCGGCAATACCACCGCACTCGGTCAAGCTCTCTTATAATTGTTCGGGCTGTGATGTTGTTTCGCTGATCTTCCCATCGGACTGATGACTCCGGACGACCAATCAAATTGAGATTAGATTAAATGTGGACCGATTAATCATCCTGGCTATTAATACCAGAACATTCTATTTCCCTGGCTCAACTAAAAAGGAACAATGTTACGGATTGTAGTAATAAAACACTATGGGGGTTATTCATTAAATTGCCGCGTGAGTAACCATTCAGCTATTCACTTCTGCCCCGTACGTCTGATTTCAGCCGTACATCGGCTAAACTCAGCCCTGCATTGGCTGGCTTTGGTTCAGCCGAAGTGAAGAAGCCGTTCGACTCAGCCGATCGAACACCTGGATCGGCTGGGCTGAACCTCCGGCAGTTCAGTCGCTGCCGTTCGCCCCATAGGATAAGTGTGGTACCGAATTTAATTCTGTCTACGACAGGGTGCAGAATATCATGAAGGTGACAAGTGTCCACATACCGTTCTTGCTGATATCCAACTCCTTCAGATTGACTAAGCTGGAGATGGTGGCCGGCAGATTGGAGAGATCGTTATCGGGTATGCTCAGCTTCTTCAGAGCCTGACAACCGAACAGTTGCTGCCAAGAAAACAGATCACTGATTAGTTTCTGATTTGGAAGCTTCAAAGGTAAACTCGTCAGCGTGATAAAGGATTTTCATTCATAGACATCTGTGTACATACCACACACAACACGCAGGAGGACACACAGCAGAAGAATAAGAGAGCGACTACACATGTATGACGGAAAGAAAGTTGTTACTTTAATATAAAAAGTATCTGCAAGAGGAAACCATGTATCCGGTAAAGGAAAATATGATACACGTTACTGGGGTAACAAAGGAAATGTAAAGTCCCGGCATATACTGGGCTATCCTGCTCCTTAACCCATTGTTATTGTTCCTTCACATTTGTGCCATACCATGTTTATTTAAAAAAAAATATATATATATATACCCTGTTTCCCGAAAATAAGATCTACCCCAAAATTAAGACCTAGTACCATTTTTGGGAATTGCTCAAATATAAGACTCACCCCGAAAATAAGACCTAGTTGTGACCATTCTCAGGGCCGGTCGTGGCATATGGGGGAACTTGAAGAGCCGCGCGGGAGAGAATCGGCGGTACCAGCGAAGCCAGCGCTAGAGGAAGTGAGGCGGCAGCGCAGGGAGCAGAGCCGCATAAGCCGATGTTTCCTCTATAGCTCTCTTCGCTCATTCTGGTTACTAAATTGCTCTTGGAAACGTACGGCACCCCTGGTTACCTTGATCACCCTATTCCTAACTTTGCCATTTTGGATTATTTCATTTGGATTTGCATTAACTTTGGATTGTTATACATAAAACAAAAAATAAGACCTACTCCGAAAATAAGACCTAGTGTGTTTTCTTGAGCCACAAAAAATATAAGACAGTGTCTTATTTTCGGGGAAACACGGCATCTATATATATATTCCATCACATTCTCAAACAATTCATGCCCACAGTTACCTCCTCATGTATCACTGGCCTCTCCCTTTTAGATTGTAAGCCCTCAGGGGCAGGGCCCTCCTTATCATCTTGTCTTGAATTGTATTGTGATTGTAATGTCTTCCTTATATTGTAAGGCGCTGTGCAAACTGTTGGCGCTATATAAATCCTGTATAATAATAATAATATACACAATATATATGATTTGTAATATATATTTTGATATTACTATTCTACTGTATACTATGGAAGAACTAACCTCTGCCCCGGGCCCCAACGCGGCAGCATGGGCCTCTGTGGTGGTAGTTCCGCCACTGAACCTGATGACTGTTACTTAAAGCTCCATTCAAACATAGCGGTAGCGTTTTGTGTGCAGTATTTTTGACACGAAAAACCGCGTGCAATGAAACCGCGCAAACGTTCACAAACGCGGGGATTCCGCACATTTGCAGCCATTGCTGTAGCTGGAAAGTGCAGAATCTGCCCAAAAAATCACACTTGGACTATTTTGCGGGACACGCAGTTTCTAACCGCGCGGCCGCCTCCATAGTCTGAACAATGCACATCGCAATGCATTGTTTTTTATGTTTAGAACATTTCCGCGTATTCGGCCATATAAATAATGTGTGAACGGAGCCTTAAAGAGTTGTAAAGTAGGGCTGCAACCAACGAATCAACTGATCGATAATAATCGATTATGAGAATAGCTGTGAACTATTCTCCTTATCGAATAGTTGGTTAGATCCCCTCCTTCTTTGCTCAAGCTGGGAGGAGGGCACAGCAAGCAGTGGGTGGGTGCAATAGCCAGCCTGCTATTGGCTATTACAGTTTGAAATGGCCAATAGCAGGCTGGCTATTGCACCCACCCACTACCTGCTGTATTTACATTCAGCTGCCGTCTGCGGAATCTTGCCCCTGGCAGTCGTCATTCTATTCAAGTGTCATTTGCTTACAATACAATTATTTTTAAAAATTATAAAAATGTAACCCTTGCAGTGCGTGGGTAGCCCCACGTCAAGGGTTATTTTTTCGATTTTCAGAAGTTCTTCGTTAAAGTTTAAAAACTAGGTTGTTTTTGGTTTTAAAAACCAGGGACTTTTCCAGGGACAAATCTTTAAATCAGACTGCACTGCGGCAAAACTGAGCAGGAATCATATCTATTCTGTACAGTTCAGCCTACGTTATCGGCACATACCTTCAAAATCTCAGCTCCATACCCCACGCTGATCGAAAATCCTTTCTCCATCAAGTGTTTGTGCCTCATTTCAGCAAAACTTTAATTATGACAAATTACCTTTTGTTTCCAGCCAACAGACTTGTGCTGAGCTGCATTGTGGATGCACGTAAAGAGGCTGCCTACTGTACCGTTTCCTCCGCCGCAGCAGCATGGCGACATGCGTTGGAGGAACTTATACAAAGGCGACTTTTGTAATGACACACTGATATACCGTGCTCGTTATTTGACTTTTTTTGTTGTTGTATCTTTGTCAGTTTTTATAGAAATCTATTTGAAGTTATAGGCGGCAATGTCAAGCGGGGTTTTGCTTTAAAGTGGAAGTTCACTCATGAATGACACAATGAACATGAAACAGCCACATCATAAGTAATATGGGAATCAAAGCCAGTCTGTCCAATCCATAGCCAGCAGGACTTTTTTTAGGAGCCGGCACCATTGACTACAACTAAAGAAAACCTCAAAAGTTAGACGTCAGCTGGAGTTTGTGGGAGCATTGCCGATCTGGGTCCTGGAATTGGTCCGGCCGTGAGCGTTTTCCTCGTGTAACTTGATAAATGCATAGCACCATGTTGGACGTCTATTCACACACCAGCTGTCCAGTGATCAGCTTTGGAAAACTAACAAGCCCCCATGTGATAGCACAGACGACTATTACCAGCGACCAAGGTGTTCCTCAGCCCCCTTCGTACTATCTACATCATAGAGAGACATCATTTGAGAGCATCATAGCACAAAGGAAGCATGTTTAAATGAGAACTATGAGGTGTGCGATTTTCACTCAGCCTCATAGTTGGAGCCGACGTGTGACGATGAAAATGTCACAGGTCGGCTCAATAGATCGGGAAGTGAGCGAACACATACCGTCGCTCGGTCACTTCTTGATCCTGTCCCTGCAGAGAGCCGTGACTGTCACTCACGGCTCCCTGCAGGGATTCCTCCCCTGTCCGATCCTCCAGCGCTGACTGGCGGAACGGATGGGGGAGGGGTCGGGTACAGCTTGCTTTGCCTCTAGATAGGCAGAGCTGGGTGGATCTCGACAGTAATGTTGGGATCCGTCCCGGCTGCAGCGGTCTCAGTATACCGCGAGCTGTAGCTCAAGGTATACTGAGCTTTGGGTGACGGGAGGACGCTAGTTTATGTCCTCACGTGGCCCTGAGGAGAACTATGGGGAAAAACACTGACCCCATAGTTCTCCTTTAAGCAGTTTCCAGAGAGGCTTTGCAATCACAGGCCATAGGCAACAAAAGGGGGGTGGGGGGGGGGCTGACCAACACCATGTGGTGTATTTATAAAATGTTCGCATAGCGCCAGAGTTTTAGATTTTCAACCCAATCTTAAAAATGCATTCAAGTACTTTAACTATTAACAACAATATATATTATTTGTGTATCAGTCGGCTGTAGATCCTACAATCATCTCTGAATTGGTGCTGACACTGTCCTTCCTTCTGGAGGGTGGCTACTTTTGTTCCCCATGGTCCGTGTGTGTGTTGTAAAGTAGTCACCGCTCCAAGCTCGCTCCCAGGATGGACTACAATCTCAATACAAATTAAAGAACTAAACATGAGATTGTAGTCCATTATGGGTCTGAGCTTTGAGCGGTGGCTATTTTACAACACACACAGGGATGCAGACGCTGATAGCAGTAAAAGACCGGACAGGGGCTCTTATCCTTTCTCACTCATTCCACAACTAGAAAAAATGCTTTTGGCTTGACATACACTTTAAATTCCCCTCCTACCCCTGGTATTCTCTGCCGTGGGGAAGGATGGCTGCACTTATAGGGGCTGATTTATAAATCTTTCACCCAGCCATATGGCATTCCCGCTACTAGATGGAACTGAGAAGCATAATAATATCCTGTGGTCCTTGGCTCCATCTACTGGCAGGGATTCCGTGTGAGTGGCATTCACACAACGTATGGCTGGGCGAAAGATTATTAAATCAGCCACATATAGTTGGAATATGCTGCAAGCCCACATCCCCACCCGGCAGGTCTTTATAGGGCCCTCTTACAGCAAACAAGCCAGCATTATAACCCGATCTGTAAATACACAGACATTGATTGGCATTCTGCTGGGCTGTGTATTAGATTCAGCAATAAATTAAAATACAATAAACCCAAAAGGCATGTCAAATAAACAAAAATTAAACTTGGAAGGTGTGTAAATTGCGTTCACTGAAGCGTGTCCTTTAAGAAAGTGGGTTCTCAACCAGCAGATTGCAGCCGTGATTGTCATCTATATGGCGGAAAAACAACCGAGATAAAAGGCGATCAGAAATATTGGGGAGTTTTCAGTTTTTCATTTCATCATAAAGAATAAATGAGATATTTAGAACGTTGGTTTATTGTCTGCTTTCGTGGTGAGAGGTTTATTCTTCACATATCAAAATGCAGATGATTTACCATCTTTATGTCCAATCTTTCTACAATTCCCACCGACTCTGCCGCTTTAGAAAACCATTTACAGGGTAGGCCACCCAGGGAATATGTTGCAGTTTTAGAAGCTCTCCAGATTTTGATTAAAACGATGAATCATGATGGAGAATTGTCGGAAAATGCCTTTTAGCCTGCAAATATGATTTGTAATGCTGTTATGTACCTTTGATTGTTTTAAACTGAGGAATGGTGGAAATACTGGGCAGTTGGCTATGATGGAAAGTTGATGAAAGGTTGACAACATTTCCTTGCATATGGCCAGCATGAGACCAGTCATAGGTGGACAGAAGTAATTTTACGTTCAATGGACGGGGAAACACCTATCCTTACCTAACCGCTTGCCGTCCGCCTGTATATAAATGGACGGACAGCTCGCTCTTGCATGATGATTTTTTTTCCTGCTCGCACTCATCCCCCTAGCGCGCGCTTGAGCAGGACACTGCAAGCATTTTAAACAGCCGGCGAAGGCTGCTACATACACGCGTTTGGTGACTCTTTGGTGACTCTATAGCTTAATAAATGCTTGTATGGTGCGTGGGAGTGTGCAGCCCCCCTCCGCCTCCCGCTATCCTGGGATCCGCTGTCCCCGATGTGGGTCTGTGTACATTGATCAGAGGGAGACCAGCACACTTTTCACGGCTGATCTCCCCTGTGATCACTCAAAGCGGACGTGATGTGAATTACATTACTTCCAGTTTCAGCGTGTCATTTCTACAGCTGCTGTAGCCAGAGAAGAAGAGGCTGGTGAACCACGATCATTGGGGATCCATAGGTCTAAGGCTGGCTGGTCTAAGGCTGGCCATGCACCTATCACATTTTTTTGTTCAACCCGCGGGCTGAACGAAAAAAATTGACGCGATTCCTCCATTATTGTTAGCCAATTATGTCCCTTTAGGGAGGCTTCCCTTCTCTCTGTGTGCAGGAAATGCAACAGGCAATAGAAGGAAATCTCATCAAAGTGAGGGGAAATCCCATCTTGAACAGTTGTCACAGTTGTCACTGACACAGGTGTCACCATTGCAAGACTTCCCGTTACTTCTTATTCTGGGGAAAAGTTTAGAACATTGGAATAACCCTCTCATTTTGTTTCGGTTGCAATGGTCACCAAAACAGAATGGATGCTGCTCCATGATGTTTATAAATTTTGCCGGGCTTCCTGATTGGCTGGGAAGCCAAGGTGACGAGGGAGCATGAAGCGGGCTTTCTGGCCAATCAGGAAGCCGGGCATCATGTAATGACTCGCTGTCTAGCTTCCTGATAGGTCGGGTAACTGGCCAATCAGGAAGCCGGACAGCGAGTCATTACACGGCGCCCGGCTTCCTGATTGGCCAGTTACCCGACCTATCAGGAAGCTAGACAGCGAGTCATTACACGGGGCCCAGCTTCCTGATTGGCTGGGAAGCCAAGGTGACGAGGGAGCATGAAGCAGCCTTTCTGGGCAATCAAGAAGGCGGGCGCCGTGTAATGACTCGCTGTCCGGCTTCCTGATTGGCCAGTTCCCCGACCAATCAGGAAGCTAGGCAGCGAGTCATTACATGATGCCCGGCTTCCTGATTGGCGGGAAGCCGGCTCCATGCTCCGAGCGATCAGGAAGCCTACTAATATCGGTCCTACAATTTAGTGATCTTGTATCGTGAACTGTAGATGAAATTATTTTTAGCAGAACACTATATAAAATAAAATATTTCAAGGATCACTCTAGATCAGGGGTGGGCAACCCTGGCTGTTGTGTGACTACAAGTCCCACAAGGCACTGCAAATCTCTGCCATGCCTCCCAAGGGTATTTGTAATCCCAACACAGCAGGAGTGCTGAGGTTCCTTTTAAAAAGAGTCTGGTCCTCGGAACGCTGACTTCCACATACCAACATCTCCTCCTTGGCCACCAATATCCCATCACTTCCCTTTGGGTACAATGGATACTTCAAGAGCCTATGCGGGCATATGATAACGTATACCATGCACAGCTGGCAATTTTTTTTGTTGCATTCCCTAAGAAATCGTATTTGTCACTGAGGTGGATTTGCACTATAAATGCTGATTGAAATCAAATATTCCTCACAAAGCCTTTATGCACCGCGGTCATTTTTCTTATTACCGTACCTGTGTTACAAATAATGAGACAACTAATTTCAGATTTCACCAGCGACTTGCGCGTGTTTCTTTTTATTCTGCGCTCGGAGGCACGCGTCGGCAGAATAAACACACAATTTCAGCTTATCGAATGTTCATCATAATTCTGTCAGCGGTTTCACTACCAGATGACAAAAAACAAACAAAACAGCCGACTTCAAAGCTTAACATCAACTTCTCGGAATAGATTTTCTAATTGAAATGCGGAAAACGTGACTCGGGACCCGGCCGGGGAAACAAGGATGCAAAGGAACGTAAGCAGAAAACTAGCCGGCCACAGACATTAGACTGCCATTGCGAGTGCTGGGAAGGTAAAGAAAGGTTTCTTTCCAATCATCTTTCTGATAAAACTGAACAACTAAACTTTGGACAAACAGCTTCATACAGAGGGGCCCACAATGATGTGTGCTAAGATCTACAAATGAGGAGCTCAATGAGATCTGCCAACAACAAAAAAACACCTTTATTTTATAAACAAACACATGCAGGCCTTGTTCACACCAAGCGCGGAGCAGGTGCAGAGCAGAGCAGTTGCAGAACGGATCAACACTGCGTCCAATGTAGTTCCAGAGAAGGTCCAGAGCAGGTAAAAAAAACTGCAGCAGGCATCCAAAAGGCACGCATACGCCCTGGAACACACTGAAAGCCCATTTTAAACTAAAAAAAACTAAAAACGGCCCGAAAAGCATCAAAAACGCGGCAAAAAATGCAGCACAACCCACTGCACTGCCTGTGCAGAAACCTGAGCAAATCTGCTCTGCATTTGGTGTGAACAAGGCCTATGCTTACTGCAGGGATCCCAACCTGAAAGAAGCCATTTCAGGGAGGTGTCCTTCTCATTTCAGGGAGGTGCCCTCTACGCCCCCCCCCCATCCGCGGAGGGGGGTTAGGGGGGCTGGGAGAGAGCACCCCCCTGAAATGATGGCAGATAGCACAGGAAGCAATAGCTAATTATCTGCAGGTTTTTTTCTGATTTTGTTTTTAGTATTCTGACAGTTGCAGTCGTCAGAATATTTAAAAAAAGGCATAAGAATGCATAGCTAGATTCCTATTGGCTATTGTACTTTGCAATAGCCAATAGCAAACTAGCTATTGCACCCGCCCCCTGATAGAAAAATTCAGGTCCCCCTCTGCTGATTGACAGCAGCAGTGGGCGGGTACATTACCTAGTTTGCTATTGGCTATTGCAAAGTGCAATACCCAATAGAATCTAGCTATGGATTCGTATGCCTTTTTGTTTCTTTTCTGACTGACGGTCGGGCCGCGGCTCCCGATGTCAGAAAAGAAAAAAAAAACGATCGCAGGGAAAGGTTTATCTGCTCGATCGAGCAGATAAACCTTTCCGGGAGGAAGTGTTTCTCTCCCGGGCGGCCGGGAGCCGCTATCCAATAGCGGGAGACTCCCGGAGCGTCCGGGAGAGTTGGGATGCCTGCTTACTGGGACAACTGCGTGTATCTTCTTATTGAATAAACATAATAATTGGAATACAGAATTCAGTTTTCTCTCCTGGCTCTCTATCTTGGATGTCTCTCCTCTCTCTCTCCTGGCTGTCTCTACTCGCTGTCTCCTCTCGCTCTCTCTCCTGGCTGTCTCCTCTCGCTCTCTCTCCCGGCTGTCTCCTCTCGCTCTCTCTCCTGGCTGTCTCCTCTCGCTCTCTCTCCAGGCTGTCTCTCCTCACTCTCTCTCTCTCCTGGATGTCTCGCCTCACTCTCTCTCCTGGATGTCTCTCCTCATTGTCTCTCCTCACTCTCTCTCCTCACTGTCTCACCTCGCTCTCTCTCCTGGCTGGCTCTTCTCGCTCTCTCTCCTGGCTATCTCTCCTCACTGTTTTTCTTGACTGTCTTTCCTCACTCTCTCTACGGGCTGTCTCTCCTTGCTCCCTTTCCTGGCTGTCTCTCTTCTCTCTCTCCTGGCTGTCTCTCCTCTCTCTCCCCTGGCTGTCTCTCCTCACTCTCTCTCGTGGCTGTCTCTCCTTACCTGCACTTCCCAGCTCTTCTCTCACACAAGCTGTCCTGTCCTCCCGCGGTGCTACACATTTGGTCACGCTAGCACTGCGGCTGCACTAGCAGCGCTGGAGGGAGCTCGAGACAGCAAGCTGACTCTTGATTGCGATCTACCAGTGTTAGCTTTGTGAACGGCTGGTGGATTGCGATCGACCTAATGGGCACCCCTTCTTTAATGCATATAGAGCTGTTTTATCTGCCAATTGATTTCTGTCCATCCAGTCTTGAAATTTACATATCCCCCAGCACTGCCAAGGTTGGTGACCTGACTTTTTTCTATGGCAGTTGGTCAACTTCCCATCTCCCTGTCTGTGATTGGACAATGAAGGAGCAGCGGCAGACAGAAAAGGGTCATAAACACAAAGATATTTTAACTTTGTTTCCAAAACGTAGCGTTGATAGAAACCCCATGACTTACCTTGGGTAATTCTTCTATTTGATTAGCATCCAGATAGAGCTCCTCCAATGTCCTTTCTAAACTGAAGACCTCTTTTGGCACCTGCTGCAGGCTGCAGTGGGAGTAATCCAACACCGATATTATCTCCTCCTCCCCCCGAAAACATCTGCATGGTACGAGCCGGCCGATGATCTTCCGCTTGGTCGTCATCTCCAGGCACTGCACTGAAGAGATAAAGAAAGAAAGTATTTAATATTCAAAGAACTTTAAAAGTCTTTACTGTTGGTGTCCTTCATTACTAGGTCATGAAGGAAGACAAGCTGAACTACGGACACAAAAACCTTCATTTAAATGTATCATATGCTATATGCTGACAGTGCAGCCTGGAAGGATCCCAACAATATTGTCAGGATGCACCCTGCTGCCTGATTGACAGCTGGTTCTGCCTCTCTACAGCCAGAGCCAGCTGTGCCCGCCCCCTACCCTGTCTGTTCCTCCAATGAGCACTGGAGGAATAGAGAGAGGGGAGGGCAAAATCCATGTGTGTGACAGTCACCACTCCCTGCTGTGAAAAAAATCACCCTCAATCTATAGTGTGACGGCTGCAGTGTCTCACCCCGGCTCTAAGTACTGGGAAGAGTTCATTTGACTAATTTTACTCTCCCAATATTTCTCCTTTAACAAGAAGTAAATGGGCTTTAAAACAAACCCTATAGAGCTGTGGGTACTGTGGAGCAATTCATTCTCAAAGTTTACAGAAGATGCATTAACGTCATCCAAATGGGCCCTGTCTGAGTTCTCCTCTGCTGGACTACAGAAACACATCCCTCCTGTGCCATAGAGATGAAGATCATAGGATTACTGGTAGATGAACACAATATTTTGTTCTGTACTTGCAGTGTTTGCCAAGGGGTAAACCATCCGGAAATGTGCATGTATTACAGAGATAAGCTAAGCAGGATGGACATTAAACTAAAAAAATAATCACATATTCCTTGAAGAACTCCAGTTTTTAATAGTGAGGGGTTAGAACCTCTGTTAGGTACTGCTGTCTGTGTCTATGCTGGGGAGACTTCCCAATACTTAGGCCTCAATCACACAGCTCAGAGTCGGACCGTACAGTTCTGTGTGGCGTGCACGGCCATATCAGGCCGTCGCCGGAAGGGACAGGTGCTGTGTGTGCACGCAGCAGCCTGTTCTTCTCTATAGGAGTATGCGGCCGTACGCTCACCTGAGCTGTACATCCGTGCGGGTGTCCGTACTCAGACGCAGTAGACTCTGAGCCTGATGAAGGGGACCCTGTGTGGCCCTGAAAACGCTTGATTTTCCGAGTAATATATATCATTAAATGGATTTGCACTGACCCATGTGTTTCTACCATAGGGAACAACAGGCTGCTGTGTACAATCACACGCAGCACCTGTCCCTCACGGGAACGGGCCGATACGGCCCTGCATGCCGCACGTATCTGTACGGCCCGACTGTACGCTGTGTGTTTGAGGCCTTACAGTCTGGACGAGACAACAGGTAGTGAGAAGAAATCTCCCCTAAGTAAGGAGAAATCTCACCTTTGACAGCTGGTCCCCTGGAATGGGGGTCCCCGTAGGAAGTAGGGCTGCAACAACTAATCGACATAATCGATTATAATCGATGGTTGAAAAAGTTGTCAACTTTTTCAATCATCGATTAATCGGCTTCTGGTTAGTTGGCCCTGTTCACGCGCCGCACCTCACGCTCGCCGCTGCCAGACCCGCCCGCATCCACGCTCCACACGTTGCACCTCCTGCCCGCCTCACGCTCACCGCCCTCCCACATCCACGATTGGAAGGTTCACCCTCTCCTCCTGCTCCAGTGACAACAGTAAAATGTTAGATTTCCCTCCACTGAAAATAGTCATCAAGTGAGGGCGATTCCCCCCACCGGGGTCACAAGCAGCAGTAAAATCCAGCCCGAGGTTTTAATTTTTTACATTCTATCCAAACCAAGAAGAAGTTTTGGATGGAGTTGCTAAGATGAAGGTAACTCTTAAACAGGGGTGGGCAACTGTGGCCTGTGCTTTAACTACAAATCCCATCATGCTTCTGCGTCTGGAAATCATGCCTGTAACTGTCAGTCTTGCAATGCCTCATGGGACCTGTAGTCCCACAACAGCTGGAGGGCCAGAGTTCCCCATCCCTGCTCCTATAGGTAGCTTAAGGCACATTGTCACTTAATTTCATAAAGCTGGTTTAAAAATCCTGTCAAAATTGTTGGTCATCGGTCTTGGTCACCCTTCTTAAAGGGAACCTGTATGGCGTAGGCTCCAGGAATGTCTTTGCTGCCAAGTAAGTCACCAACCTGGAACAAGCCAATGAAGTCCAAAGATTCTAACTTCATGTCCTGCATGCTCTTTCCAGGTTAGTGACCCGCCAAGTGGCGAAGCCGGGTTCTGGATGACAAAGATGGAGCCTGCACCTTTAAAAACAGGTCAGCACAGGCAGTTCTGTACTTCTGACAGGTTCTCTTAAAATCATAGGTAAGCGCTACATAACCACACAGTACAGAGGTAATATCACAGAACTGATGTAGCATGGAAAGACATTGGGGATGTAAATGGAGGGGGGTGGGGGGAATTGCATTCTTAAAGGTACACTGTGCTAAAACATCAATGTTCTGCAATCAAGGTATATCGAAATCCAAGCACTAAAATCTCCATAGAATTTACATGGCATGTATTTAAAGCTGACATTTAATGCACTTATATTTTTTTCCTTCCATGGTTCTTCCTTTCCCCCTTTAATATATGCTAATGGATTTCTGAAATAACACCTTTCTGTTTTCATTACATATTTTATGTCAGCGCCTGTGCTTCTCTTCTGCAATGCAGGCAGATCATGGCTGGCGTGAGGGGCTGGCAGGGTTCTGTACATAGCTTCCTGAATACATCACTGCACCCTGCTCCTGCACTCCTCTAAAGAGCCCTTATGCAAGCAGTGGGCTGGCTCTTGGGAGGAGTTATGCAAATATCAAAATGCTTTGACGGCTGTGTGTCAGTCTGGAGTAGTGGGTGTTTCTGGACAGGCTGCATTTGCATGTAGACCTCCTTAGGTAACATTCACATGTGATGCTGAGCCTCCTTGATTGGAAGAACTGAAATCCAATTAATGGAAGTGGCGGACCAATGACAGTAAGGCTGGGCAGAAAAGCGCTAGATGATGCTGGACATCCTCCAGCCAGGAAATGAGGCGGGTTCTATCTGACTTGCTGCAGCTTCTATTGCACATTATGAGACGATGTGCAATGAAATCAGAGTAAGCCATTTCAGTCCAGGAGAGAAGCCGGTACAACTGATGGAGCAAGACTGACGGGAAGGCCGGAGTTCAGCTTTACTCTTAAATATAAGGGTTAGAACCCCTCTTAAGTTTTTATAGCTGCTGGAGAAGTTCACCTTCTCCGTGACTCCCGCTGACCACTGTGACCGGGACTGAAAATGAGGAACAGCCAAAAATTGTGAGTTGTCACCAGATCAGGAATAGAGGGGAAATCTTCCAATGAGGAAGAGAGACTTCCTGTTGTGTCTACAGGACAGGAAGCTAAGAGAGATCTTTCCAGATGGCAAGTGATGTCACCGCACTTGTGGTCCATTGATAACTTCCTCCAGCCGAATAACCGAATGTCCTCACCTCCGTACAGACCTGGAGGTGGAAGAAGAATCTGCAGGAACCTGAGCATTGCACCTCCGATCCACTGATCACAGTTGCAATGCTTTGCAGGCTTCAATGCAAAACAATAACAGATGCACATTTGCAACACGGGCGCATTTATTATCCTTCTCATGTCCTCGAGGGGATACTTTAGCATTCTGAAGCTCCTCCATGTTGTCTGACTTGACTCACTTTTCAAGGAAATGTAACCTTTCACGAGCGCTACGTCATTTTATTGCAGCAATGTCACAAAACTGATGTAGCGGATCAAAGACACAACAGATGTAAATGGAGGAAAGGGAAAAGGAATGCAGATGAGCTTGCACCTGCTTTGCCGAACGCCGGAGGTGAATTCCTCCTCCTGTACTATGGATCTGTTTGCAGGAGCGAAGTGCAATCTTAAGAGCCAGATGCTGAATCCGAAACGGGATGAATACTTTGTATTGTTCTCACCTTTAGAAATGAGAGCGACTAGGAAGTGCCACTTCCCACTCATTGTACTACACTTGTAGGTGATGTTTTAAAAAAAATGAGCACCAGGAGGAAACCCCCCTCGGTGCCACTGTGGCTCAGCAAGGTCAATGAAACTGAGCGTATTGAAGACATAAAGATCCATTCACAAAGCTAAAACACCAATATAACAACGCTTATTTCTGAAAAAGTGACAGTTATTTTTCACCCTAGTCCAATGAGATTTGAAAATGACAATCACATGACTAAAAATAAAGATACTTCTCCTTGTGTAAAGCTTTGTGAATTCAGCCTGTGAGCTCATATGATAAAGGTACACATGACAAATACAACAAGACTTGGCTTTATTGGAAGGAAGAGCCAGATGCTGAATGTGAACCGGAATTAATACTTTCTATTGATCTCAGCTCCAGAAATGAGAGTGACTAGGAAGTGCCACTTCCCACTCACGGTACTACACTTGTAGGTGATGTTTTAAACAAAAGAACACCAGGAGGAAACCCCTCTCGGTGCCACTATGTCTTAGCAAGGTCAATGAAATTGAGCATATTGAAGACATAAGGCTAAATTCACAAAGCTAAAACACCAAGATATCTACACGCATTTTTGAAAAAGTGTCAGTTATTTTCAGCCTAGTTCAATGAGATTTGAAAATGACAATTACATGACTAAAAAAAAAAGAAAGATACTTCTCCTTGTGTAAAGCTTTGTGAATTGATCTCATATGATAAAGGTACGCAAGATACAAGACTTGGTTTTATTGGGAGGAAGAGCCAGATGCTGAATCTGAACTGGAATAAATACTTGCTTTTGATCTCACCTCCAGAAATGAGAGCGACTAGGAAGTGCCACTTGCCGCTCATTGTATTACACGTGTAGGACATGTTTTTAAAAAAAATGAAGACCAGGATAAAACCCACCTGTGGCTCAGCAAGGTCAATGAAATTGTGCGTATGGAAGACTTGATCTCCTATGACAAATACGAGACTTGGTTTTATTGGAAGGAAGAGCCATATGCTGAATGTGAACCGGAATGAATGCTTTCTATTGATCTCACCTTTAGAAATGAGAACAATTAGGAAGTGCCACTTTCCGCTCATTGTACTACACTTGTAGGTGATGTTAAAAAAAAAATCAAGACCAGGACAAAACCCCCCTCGGTGCCACTGTGGCCCAGAAAGGTCAATGAAATTGCAAGTATGTTAGACTTGATCTTTTATGACAAATACAAGACTTGTTTTTATTGAAAGGAAGAGCCAGATGCTGAATCTGAACCAGGATGAATACTTTGTATTGATCTAACCTCCAGAAATGAGAGGAACTAGGAACTGCCACTTCCCGCTTATTGTATTACACTTGTAGGTGATGTTTAAAAAAAAATGAAGACCAGGATAAAACCCACCTGTGGCTCAGCAAGGTCAATGAAATTGAGCGTATGGAAGACTTGATGTCTTATGACAAATACAATACATGAGTTGGTTTTATTGGAAAGAAGAGCCAGATGCTGAATGTGAACCGGGATGAATGCATTCTATTGATCTCACCTTTAGAAATGAGAGTGACCAGGAAGTGCCACTTCTACACTTCCACCTACTACACTTGTAGGTGATCTTTAAAAAAAAAACAAGACCAGGACAAAACCCCCCTCGGTGCCAGAAATTGCAAGTATGCTAGACATGATCTCTTATGACAAATACAACAAGACTTGGTTTTATTAGAAGGACTTCACATTTTCTCAGAACTATTGCTCCATTATGCAAGGTGCTCCAAACATACGTAGGCCCCTGCTGATTCTAATGGCTTGTCCAGGTCTGGATGGGGGTCTACTCCCTTCTCTTCTTCCTCCTTCACGTGTTCCCACCTCTGTCCTGATTCTCTCTCTTTATTATTGCTTTTCCTTTCTTCTCACCATTATTCTTCATCTTCATTTATTCCACATCTAGTGTTCCTCAATGCTTATATGCCAGGAACGTTGCAACCAGTATTTTTAGATTTATGGGTTATTACTATACTTGGAGCTCGTATATGTTTTCTGACGTCTGTCACGGTTCTCATTCATCCAGGTCATGGAATATCTGTAAAAAAAAAAAGAAATCAAGGCAACTGGACTTGCTGTATTTTTCTTGTAGACGTTTCACTGGTCATCCAACTAGCTTTCTCAAGAATTGAGAAAACTGGTCAGATGACCAGCGATGTGTCTTCAAGAGAAATACAGCAAGTCCAGCTGCCTTGATTTCTTTTTACAGGTTTGTTTGCTGATGTTCATATTTTTACAGTGTACTGTATTTACAATCGGATATGATGTGGAGATGATTGTTCATCACACTCCTAATAACTCCTAATAACCATATCGACCAAAGGATGCCACTGATAATGCTTGCATTTAAATATGGTGCACTATGTGTATCATTGCTTATTTATTGTAAGGCCATAGCCAGGATCTCGTGCGCTACTACACATGCGTGGGTCCCAGTCTGTGTG
This sequence comes from Nanorana parkeri, assembly GCF_000935625.1. Taxonomy (NCBI): domain Eukaryota; kingdom Metazoa; phylum Chordata; class Amphibia; order Anura; family Dicroglossidae; genus Nanorana; species Nanorana parkeri. Next base: position 217,948 of record NW_017306347.1, on the reverse strand, counting down.
GCGCACAGGAAGTGACACTGTGGCACACAGGAAATGACTCACGGCCCTCTAATAGATGTTCTTATTTAAACCAGCTGTCCCAATGGGTCAGTGCTGAACGGTTTCTCAGCTTGTGCCTTGTGTTACTGCTGATCGGTTGCCTGTTACCTTGACCCGGATTGCTGCTGACTTCGACTGATTGCTGCCTGCCCCTGACCTCTGCTTGTTATCTGGACTCTGCCTCTGCCTGCTCCTTCTGTACCGTGCTGACCGCCTGGCTTGACCCCTGGCCTGTTTGACCTCGCTCCAGTTTCTGCTACAAACCTTCTACCAGACACCATGTCTGAACACTTTGGCACCTGTGCTCCTCTCTGTCTACTAGCTCCCTGTTTCCACATCCAGGGGTGTGAGACAAGAGCCGCAAGGGAGGCCTCCTAAGCTAATCGGTCCTCCACCAGGTACGTGATACTTATGTCTTGTTTCCTCAGTCTATGTTTCATTAAAAAAACAAAGAAATTAACATGACAGGAGAGCGTTGGAGCGTTGGCTTCCTCCCAGATGGTTAGGACTAATCAGGAACGCTTTTCTTTCCTAATGAATACAGCCCAGGAACATCTGCCGGAGCTCTGGGTACCCGAAAGGTGCACAGAGGTGCCTCCAGTGAGTTGTCACGGCATTAAAAGGAATAATTGCATGAAACGCGTACTGTACCTCGTACGGGAAACCTCTGCCGTCATTTAAGTGGAAACTGCTGCGTGATCTGTATTTAGACAAAGGAGGTGAAAGAGTCATCTCATCGCTCGACGGAACAAAGTCGCCTTCTTCGGCGCTTAACCCATTATTTGCTGATCTTGAGAGTGCTAAACGGTACCAGAAGGCTTGTCGCTGTCACGAGGTGACGAGGAAAATGGTTCATATTCAGAATGAAGGCATTAAAGGGAAATTCTAAGGCTTGGTCTACATGAGGGCGGTGAGGAACCACTCGCTGTTCCTGGTGCGTGAAAACTCTACAGAAGCAGCTCAATGTAGGTGAGGACTAGTAAAAGTCTCACATTGTCTCTAACTTTCTTTTGTTGTGTCTCAAAACCTGAGGAACGCGGCGGCTGGGCATGTTTGAGGCTGCAGTTCTATTCACATCCTTCTGTCAGTGGGCGCCGCCGTCAATGTGGAAAAAAGTAAAGGGGCCACAGACACAGCAAAGGTCCCTTGTAACCCGGCTACAACTAGGTTCCATGTGTTCTACATTTTGGCGGTATGAGCACTTTAGAAAGTACTGCGCCTAATTAAAGGGTATCTTAAAATATCTGAAATAAATAAATAAAAATAATAAATCTACGGTTAAGTCCATGGTCAAAACTAAAAATAACTAACATGGGCAGGGCCCTCCTTACCATTTTGTTTTGACTTGTATTGTAACTGTAATGCCCTCCTAATTCCCTGCAATGGACAATCCTGAGCCGGTAACGAGATCCAGGCCATTCTTCATCACCTCCTTTATTCTATGGAAGTTTACAAATAGTAAACCATGTTTATGGAGGAGGCGATCATTACACATCACATTCCTGCTTTATGTGTATCAGTAATCTCTTTGTCTGCCTGTCAGACTTCACCAATGATAACAATCTATTAGGAGGCTCTTAAATGATGGACCACGGACATGTTTACAGGCAAAAGGGATGCTGGGGATATTTAATGAGCGGTGATGAGAAGCATCTTGTTACAGCCCTGGTTTATGGTGCCAATATATCAGCTTTACACCCTAGCAGAGTCCTGCCAAGGTGGAGATGAGATGCAGGCATGCAAAGAAAACCCCAACTTTTAAGGACGTTGAAGGGAAAATTCTACTTTTGTGAATAAAAATGAATAAAACTCAAAAATAACATCCAGGACTGTGCAAAGAGTTTAGGCAACATGAGGATGTTCTCATCACTATTGAAATGAATAGAGATTGAATGGCACATCTGGAAACATCAGTCTTCCTTAAAGCAAAACTCCAGGTAAAATGTTTATTAGCCCTGGCAGTGGGGCTACCGTCACACTGCAAGGGCTAAGAGGTCGTTTTCACCTAGGGTCATAAATAAAAAAGTTATACTCACTTGATCCTTAGGTGCCATCTCTTTGGGTCACATGGGACACTCCGGCACCCTTTCTAGTCAGAGCCTCCCATGTTGCTAAGAGCCAGACGGAGAGATGTGTAAGGGCTATACACATTGCCCCCCCAGCTCCAGCAACCTGGGACTCTCAGGCCGGGGTACCACCCAGCTATTGGCAAACAATATCGTCAGTGGGCTGGGCAGAGGTGGGCGGTGCACCACCAGGATGCCGGACAGAGAGTTATTAGTGTGCACCACCAGCACCTCATCAACATCCCTTTCCCCCTTGTCCCAACGTGACCACCAGAAACAACACCCCCCCGGGCCTCAGGTGGCAATCATGCTAGGGACACCGATGACTGTAGTCCATCAATGCGGCTTGGGATTTCAGTTTACTGTGTTGTCAGCCCAAACAGGAAATTAGGAGCACAGTGGATTTCTGGCAGATCAACAGATCTTTTTCTGTACTTGCAGCATGTTTAAAGGGATAAAACACGTGGGAAAGGTTCATGTATTGCAGAGGTGTACTGGGTATTTTTTCTTTTATATTTAACAAATACATTTAAAGTGACACTAAACTCAGGAGTTAAACCTTAAAAATGCATTCAAGTATCTTAACTATGAACAACAATGTATCTTATTTGTGTATCACTCGGCTGTAGATCCTCCAATCATCTCTGAATTCATGATGACACTGTCCTTCCTTCTGGAGTGTGACTACTTTTGTTCCACATGGTCCCAGTGTGTGTTGTAAAGTAGTCACCGCTCCAAGCTCACTCTCAGGATGGACTACAATCTCAATACAAATGTGTACACTAAGCATAAGATTGTAGTCCATCCTGGGAGCGAGCTTGGAGCGGTGACTACTTTACAACACACACAGGGACCATGGGGAACAAAAGTAGTCACCCTCCAGAAGGAAGGACAGTGTCAGCGCCAATTCAGAGATGATTGGAGGATCTACAGCCGAGTGATACACAAATAAGATACATTGTTGTTCATAGTTGGGGTACTTGATGCATTTTTAAGATCTAACTCCTGAGTTTAGTGTCACTTTAATCAGATACAACACAGAAAGAAGCAGACAACCCTTTTAATGTGCTCGGCATTAGAAAAGCCAGTTTGAGACCTCAGTGAGGAAGGGGTTAATGGCTGGCCTCTCTCCCGGTGAAGGAGATGGAAGGTGTTTGGATTAGAGCGGACACTGGTCAAGTCATAATGGAGATCTATTAATCATCGGTGCAGCACAGCCAGGAGATGTGTTCTTTATTGCTTTCGCACATGAAGGTGGAGTGATGGGATTTAAAGACGTGTTTACACAGCCTAGCTGTCACTTTAATCAACGCTCTGAACCCGTACACTATACCGGGGTCGAATGTGCCACCTGCGGCGCTCGCTTTTCCGAAAGCACAAGGAAGGGTTTTCTTTTTATTAACACTGTTATTAATTAAAGGGGTTTTCAATTCTACGGAAAGTGTTTACTTAGCCCGGCGCTGCGACCGGAGGTGCCAATGCCCACAGGATTAAATATTTTACTCCCAGCAAGCTACTCAAAGCTGAAGGTTAATCTGTTTATATTTTGCCTTTCCTGCCCCCCTCCCCTCCATCATCAACATGCCAATGACATTTTTAAACCTTTCCATTTCTATTGCACAAATTCATTTAGACCCAATGACATCATCAATGGGCCGCTGTGCTTCTTTATACGATGCAGGCAGATCATGGCTGGTGGGAGGGGCCGGCAGTGGCAGATCAGAATGGCGACAGAAAGGACAGTAGACCGATGCTCATAGGTGCCTAGTGTGTAAAGGAGACCTTGTAAAGAGAAGGGCAAATGTCTGATCCAGAGTTGCCCCTGTACAGATTTGGGCGTATAGGGCCATTCCCGGGAAGGACAGGTGCTGCATGTGATTGTACGCAGCAGCCTGTTCTTCCCTATGGGAGGACGCTGTGTGAGTGAGGCCAAACATTTAACTTTTGGTTTTAGCATGACAATAGAGCAGGGATAGGCAACCTCGCCACTCCATCTGTGATGAGTATATGTTTAAACTGTGCATATGTCGCTGTCCGTGGTGCTGAAACTAATTTACTATTGCAGGAGTAGGCAAACTCCGGCTTTAGGTGATGTGTCGCTGTCTGTGGTGCTGAAACTATTGCAGGGATAGGCAACCTCCAGCTTTAGGTGAGGTGTCGCTGTCCATGGTGCTGATACTAATGTACTATTGCAGGAGTAGGCAACCTCCGGCTTTAGGTGATGTGTCGCTGTCCTTGGTGCTGATACTAATGCACTATTGCAGGGGTAGGCAACCTCCGGCTTTAGGTGATGTGTCGCTGTCCGTGGTGCTGAAACTATTGCAGGGATAGGCAACGTCCAGCTTTAGGTGAGGTGTCGCTGTCCTTGGTGCTGATACTAATGCACTATTGCAGGGGTAGGCAACCTCCGGCTTTAGGTGATGTGTCGATGTCCGTGGTGCCGAAACTATTTTTCTATTGCAGTGATAGGCAACCTCCGGCTTTAGGTGATGTGCCGCTGTCCATGGTGCCGAAACTATTTTACCATTGCAGGGATAGGCAACCTCAGGTGATGTGTCACTGTCCGTGGTACTGAAACGATCGCACTAGTGCAGTGGTAGGCAACCCCAGCTGTGGTGAAACTACAAATTTCATCAAGCCTTTGCCTCTGGGAGTCATGCCCGTGGCTGTCAGAGTCTTGCAATGGCTCATGGGACTTGTAGTTCTACGACAGCTGGAATGATGAAGTTTTGATACCCCTGCTACAAAGTGATTGATTGACAGCTCTGAGTCTGCTGGACCCTGCAAGGGAACTGAGCCACTCGTACAGTTTAACTATACACCTAATCTGTTGTATCTGCCAAAATATATGTCCACCACAGCCCTTGGAGTTACTCTCCTTCCTCTGGCTTGCTCTGTGGTCTGCCATTGAGTTTAAGCACCTGTTACTTCCCCAGTACATGAAATATGTTCGGACGAAAGCACTATGCAATGCATTAACGCATGGCTCACAGGTCTATCACCCCTCCCTTTTAGTTTAATCTGGTATTAAGGGGAGTTCATTGGCATAATTGGCACAATTGATCTCAATTTTGGTAACAATGTTGCCAAAATTTGCTCTCCCATTGACTTCAATGCATTTTATAGGAAATTCCTTTTTCGCCATACATTTTATATCGCTATTAAATTGCATCAGACATTGGGTGAGCAGGAGAACATACAAACAACTTGGGATTGCTTATGTAAGTCCTGGATTGAATTTTCTGCTGGTGTGCTATGGCTGATGAGAAGGATAACAATAGTTGTGTATATATACAACAAAGTAATTACAGACAGCACAATAAATAAATAAAGAATAACATTACAGGAGCATTCAATGAATATATACACACGGAGCAGATAGCGGCTTCTTAGATAAACAATACGATTTGTGGGTAATAGAGCCGGCAGGGTCCGGGCCGCCATTCCCCATCTCCTCTGGTGGAATATGTGATTGCCTCCGCTCGGAATATAAGAGTTCAGTTACCGTTTCATTAATATCGATCGGCCCCTTGTTTGGTTTGGGGGGGGTTTGTATTCCAGTCTCGTATCACTGAGCTCCAAGCTTTATCAAGCCAATTTCCAATGAATCAAGGAACATGTAATGAGAGTAGATGTTGTCATATCCTCACA
>NW_017306347.1:204913-211232 GCF_000935625.1 Nanorana parkeri | reverse complement strand
CCCCCCCCCCCCCCCATTCCTCTCAACAAAGAAGTTAAAGGAGAACTATGAGGCGGGTCATATTCACTCAGCCTCATAGTTCCAGCCCACCTCTGACAATGAAACTGTCACACGTCGGCGCAAAAGATAGGGAAATGAGCAAACACATACCGGCGCTTGCTCACTTCTCGATCATGTCCCTGCAGAGAGCCGTGACACGGCTCCCTGCAGGGATTCCCCCCTCCCCTGTCCGATCCTCCAGCGCTGACTGGCGGAACAGAGGGGGGAGGGGGCGGGAACAGCTGGCTCTGTCTCTAGATAGGCAGCTGGGTGGATCCAGACAGTAATGTCGGGATCCGTCCCAGCTGCGGCGATTTCAGTTTTCCCGCGAGCTGTAGCTCGTGGTATACTGAGCTATGGGTCACGGGAGGAGGCAAGTGTGTTCTCCCGTGACCCTTAGGAGAACTATGGGGAAAAACACTGACCCCATAGTTCTCCTTTAAGGTCTGAACAAAATAAAATTAATTGTGTTGGAATAAAAAAAAATGCAATCCAGACAAATTGGATTGTGAATTGACAGGGATGTTAATAAAAAATATATACAATATAAACACTAACTAGCGAGTGTTGAATGCGGATGGCGCTGAGATAGCAGCTTTTATTATGCGGCAGAATAAAATACCTATGGGAAAACACTTTGAGGTGTGTTTATAAACAATTTGCAGAGCCATTCGTCCTGCGAATGTTAGAGGCAAAAACGAACGTTCTCAGTTTATTTTATTTTCAGGTAGAATGTAATATACTGTAATACAATATTATGGCCACAGATAGCGCTGAGGAGCATAGGAAATAAGTATTTGCTTCCTATGTTCCTCAGCACCAATTAGTGGACACAATAGAAATGTTCTTAGTATATTTTCTTTTCAGGTTTTAAAAAGAACTATGGGGTAACCTTTTTATCCCATAGTTCTCTTATAGGGTCACAAGAGGACATATACTAACCTACTCCCATGACCCAAAGCTCAGTATATAGCGAGCTATTGCTCAATATTTACTGAGATCGCCGCAGCCGGGATGGATCCTGGCAATACAGTTGAGATTCACCCAGCTGTTTGAGTGACAGATGGCTCTGCCTATCTAGAGGCAGAGCCAGCTGTGCCCGCCCCCTCCCCTGTCCGTTCTTCCAGTCAGCGCTGGAGGATTGGAGCGGGGAGAGGGGGCGGGGTCCCTGCGGGGAGCGGTGACTTACAGTCACCACTCTCTGCAGGGAGATGATCGGAAAGTGAGCAAGCGACAGTATGTGTTCGCTCACTTCCCGATCTATAGGGCCGACCTGTGACAGTTTCATTCTCACAGTTCGGAGTGAAAATCACTCACCTCATAGTTCTCCTTTAATGTAATATACTGTAATTCTATATTATGGCCACTACATGGCGCTGAGGAGCACAGGTAATGAATACTTATTTCCTATGCTCCTCAGCACCATCTAATAGCCACAATATGAATGTTTTTAGTACATTTTCTTTTAACCACCTCCGGGCCGGCCGTAGTAAAAAAACGGCCGGCCCGAGCTCTCTAGATCTGAGCGGGCGTCTTTAGACGTCCGCTCAGACACGCCCCCCCGCGCGCGCCGCTCGGCGCGCGCGAGCGGGTAATGGCCGTTTTTTAAAAACAGGCAGCGATGCCTGTCACCATACAAGCGATCCGCCGGCTGTAGAGCCGGCGGATCGCGTGTATGGGGTGCCGATCGGTCCCGTCCCCCCCCATCCGCGGCCACAAGATGCATCTCCATCTTGTGGCCATAATGGAGTATTACAGTACATTACATTAGACCTGAATGTAAAATATACTAAGAAGAACATTTGTATTATGACCACTAGAGGGAGGGGAGGAGCATAGGAGATAAGTAATTAATTCCTATGCTTCTCAGCTCCATCTATTGGCCATAATGCGGTATTACAGTACATTACATTAGGCCTGAAAAGAAAATATACTAAGAACATTTGTATTGTGGCCACAAGATGGCGGTGAGGAGCAAAGGAAATCAGCATGCTGCTCAGCTCCATCTACTGGCCATAATGTGGTATTACACTGTATTACATTAGTCCTGAAAAGAAAATATACTGAGAGCATTTGTATTGTGGCCACTAGATGATGCTGAGGTGCAAAGGAAATAAGTATTTTTTTGGGTGGGCACCTTCCCTATGCTGCTCAGAACCATCTATTTTTCCAGATTGCCACTCCCCCCCACTTGGTTACATGGTTCCTTCCACTGGCCCCCATGTCACTATTGTGGTCTGTAGTGATGCAGGAGGCGACGGAAGGAACCAAAGCACACAGCGGGGGAACACCGGCATCTGACACTCCTGGAAAAGTCACGTATTGACGATTCTCCTGAAGGCTGTAGCTTTTTAAAAGAGCAAAGTGGGGACTCCCCACCGATGGGAGAGATAAGTATGTAGAACCTTCAATGGCCGGGGGGATTTTATTTATTATTAATTTTATTTATTAATTTTTGCATTCAAGGGACATCGGGATCTTAGATTTACAACACAGAAATATCACGTAGACGTAACCTGTCATTTTCATGTGGCCCTAAAAAATGTCCCAAGTCAGTATTGTGACGGGTTAATGCCGGTAACCTTCCACTGCTCCGCCTGCCATAGCGCGCTGCCCGTCTCAGCCAACAGATGGCGCTGCTGGGCGCGCTCTCGGACACCTTGTCCCTGATGATTAATCTGCCCTAGTTTTCCAAAGCAATTAAGTGGAGTCTCTTTATTATAGCAGCATTCCGTTTTACAGCCTTCGTCGGATCATTTTGTCATTGAAACAAAGGATTTCAGAACACCGGGCATTGTGATAAGCCGGCAAGATTGCATAAAATAAAAAAAATCTGAAATAAAAAAGGCCCTATTTATGCCCAATTATTCCACAGGATCCGGATATTTCACTGTGACAATCATGTGCATCTTTCTAAGGATTTTAATTAACGAGAGGAAGACGTGGCTTTGCCTCTTTCAATGTGTCATGAGCAGCGTAACTGCATATAATAAAAGCGGCTCCCTCCTCCGCCGCGGGCTGCAGCGCTTCCTTCACTTCTCGGATCCCCGCTGCATACAGATGGGGGAGAGCAGCGGGGATCCAGAGAAGCACCACGGACGGCAGGAGAGGCCATCGCGATCTACCACTGATCATTTCGCGATCGACCTTATGGGCACCCCTGATCTAGAGCATGAGGTCTTTTACATCCAGAGGCATTGTGGATGTTTCACATCATTCAATACTGCAAAGAGTTTACAGTTTTTCATCAGAAGGACCGCCTGGACCCAGAATATACACTTTGGGTCTTTGGGTGGGCCTACCATTTAAAATCCCCCCTCCCCCTCAAAAAAAATATGTCATATAGATATATTTATATACTGTATCTATTTCTTAGGCAACATTTCCCAGCATGAACTCCCACCATCAGCTGTTGTTCCCAGTGGAAATGGCTTAGCGGTGTGATACAATGCGCCAGCAGGAACGCGGACGTGTTTGACTACTGGGAAAGCGGAAGAGTTTGTATGCGATGTTACACAAAAGGGAAAAAAAACCTTCCCTCCTCTGAGCGACTGACAGCAGAGAAAGGAGAGATTTTCAGGGCAATGTTATTTTCTGTTGATCACAGCATGCGTGTGCGTTCTGCATCCAAAGATAACGCTCTATTCAACACACATTGCGCAGGCTTGAGCCATCAGGAAACCCAACCCGAGAAATTCCATGCAGCCTTCTCTGGAAACATTTTTTAATAAAAACTAGTTTTTTTCTATTTTATTTTTTTCATCCTTTGTTGCATCTGATCCCCTGCAGCCTCTTTGAAGCCATTTCTTACTTACATGCACTCCAGAGAAGGCTGCATGGAATTTCTCGGGTTGGGTTTCCTGATGGCTCAAGCCTGCGCAATGTGTGTTGAATAGACCACTTGTAGTCGCCATTGCACGCCTGTGTAAAAAGGTGAGAACGCAGAAGCCAAGTTGGGAGACGAGGACAGAACGCAGTCACCCTATAACAGGAAGTGCCTGAACAAGGACCTCCATGACAGGATCCCCAGGGATTATGTTAATAAAAGCTGCAGATTTTCAAATACTGAGAAAAGTTTTTGAAATTATATCAACACGTTGAAGCTTATATGAGATTTTAGTGATTGGGTTTGGTGCGAGAAACATAGATATCATTCCTTCCTGTAGCGATCAATAGACCGATGTGCAATAAAGAACATAAACAGTTTAGAATGATGATCAATATAAATGTAGCTTAAACCTAATAATGGCGCGGCATATGGGGGGGTCAAATCCGCACGTGGTGGTGGCTGAGAACAGAGCGCCAAAAATAGCTCTCAGAGTAAAAGCTCATTCACCTGTCACGCTGCCTAAGAAAACTCTACTTGCCCTTCTGAGCTCCAGAAACCGCTGAGTCAGCAGAAAGCAGCATCATTCAGAGTGTTCAAAGCCAAACTCCGTAATAGGTCTGAATGCATTAATGTGAGCCCGAAAACATAAGAGATAGATAGATAGATAGACAGACAGATAGATAGATAGATAGATAGATAGATAGATAGATAGATAGATAGATAGATAGATAGATAGATAGATGGATAGATAGATAGATAGATAGATAGATAGATAGATAGATAGATAGACAATATAAAACGATAAATATATATATTATATGACATTGTACTGTATGTCATAATCAGTCTAACAAAGGCAGCTTGTGCCTTGAAGTCCCTTTACAATTAGCAATTGATAGGGAAACTAAAATGTAGACATGTGCACAGGCGAAACATTTGTTTTGTTTCGTTCTGATTCGGATTTTGCGTTATTTTGTTTTTCAGGATTCGGGTCCGAAATTCAGTTCGTTTTGGGATTTGGATTCGGACGAAATTCGTTAGCGTTAGTCTGTACAGGATTTCATTTGTTGGACGAAATTCCGTTGCAGCAAAGTGACATTAGTAAAAAAAAACATTTACATTTTTTTTACAGTCTGCAGAAGAGGAAAAAAAAAGTGTGAGGTCCCCCCCCCCCCAAATCACACCCATCAGCATGAACTCCCACCATCAGCTGTTGTTCCCAGTGGAAATGGCTTAGCGGTGTGATACAATGCGCCAGCAGGAACGCGGACGTGTTTGACTACTGGGAAAGCGGAAGAGTTTGTATGCGATGTTACACAAAAGGGAAAAAAAACCTTCCCTCCTCTGAGCGACTGACAGCAGAGAAAGGAGAGATTTTCAGGGCAATGTTATTTTCTGTTGATCACAGCATGCGTGTGCGTTCTGCATCCAAAGATAACGCTCTATTCAACACACATTGCGCAGGCTTGAGCCATCAGGAAACCCAACCCGAGAAATTCCATGCAGCCTTCTCTGGAAACATTTTTTAATAAAAACTAGTTTTTTTCTATTTTATTTTTTTCATCCTTTGTTGCATCTGATCCCCTGCAGCCTCTTTGAAGCCATTTCTTACTTACATGCACTCCAGAGAAGGCTGCATGGAATTTCTCGGGTTGGGTTTCCTGATGGCTCAAGCCTGCGCAATGTGTGTTGAATAGACCACTTGTAGTCGCCATTGCACGCCTGTGTAAAAAGGTGAGAACGCAGAAGCCAAGTTGGGAGACGAGGACAGAACGCAGTCACCCTATAACAGGAAGTGCCTGAACAAGGACCTCCATGACAGGATCCCCAGGGATTATGTTAATAAAAGCTGCAGATTTTCAAATACTGAGAAAAGTTTTTGAAATTATATCAACACGTTGAAGCTTATATGAGATTTTAGTGATTGGGTTTGGTGCGAGAAACATAGATATCATTCCTTCCTGTAGCGATCAATAGACCGATGTGCAATAAAGAACATAAACAGTTTAGAATGATGATCAATATAAATGTAGCTTAAACCTAATAATGGCGCGGCATATGGGGGGGTCAAATCCGCACGTGGTGGTGGCTGAGAACAGAGCGCCAAAAATAGCTCTCAGAGTAAAAGCTCATTCACCTGTCACGCTGCCTAAGAAAACTCTACTTGCCCTTCTGAGCTCCAGAAACCGCTGAGTCAGCAGAAAGCAGCATCATTCAGAGTGTTCAAAGCCAAACTCCGTAATAGGTCTGAATGCATTAATGTGAGCCCGAAAACATAAGAGATAGATAGATAGATAGACAGACAGATAGATAGATAGATAGATAGATAGAGAGATAGATAGATAGATAGATAGATAGATAGATAGATAGATGGATAGATAGATAGATAGATAGATAGATAGATAGATAGATAGATAGATAGATAGATAGATAGATAGATAGACAATATAA
>NW_017306347.1:188116-204540 GCF_000935625.1 Nanorana parkeri | reverse complement strand
CCCAATTCATACCAGACCCTTTAGGTCTGAATTAATTGAATGTCTGACCCTTTAGGTCTGGTAGGAATGTTAGGCGGGACCCCCCAAGTTAAAACAAAAAAAAAGTGTGTAGGGTTCCCCCCGTAATCCATACAAGGCCCTTTAGGTCTGGTAGGAATTTTAGTCTACCGCTAACGAATTTCAGAATCGGAAATTCGGAACTCGTTTGCATTCGTTACTTCTGTAATTCGGAATTCAGATACATCCGAATCTCAGAATTTCCGAAATTTCGTCCGAATTTCGATTTCGGAATGAAACAAATCGCACATGTCTACTACACTGGTTTTGGTTCCATTTTATTCATATTTGTGTAAGGTTTCTACCTGTTCTGTGTTCTTCTCTCCCGCTCTGTTCTCCGATACAAGACACATTCTCTGTTTTACAAATAAACATGTGATATAAGACAAAGATCCCCAGAGCATGAAGGTAGTAAAAGTGTCCCCACTGATTGAAGCTTCAGAGGGGGTTGTCCAGTTGTCACCGGAGCTGGGCGGAATCTTCCAATGTTGTTCCGGTGACAGCTGCCAAGAAAAAATTGTCCGCTCATTTTGAGATGAAGGGAAATCTCTCCGACAGGAAACTCTTTCACTATATCCCAAAAATCTCTACCCCATAAAAAAAAAAGAACTTAGAGAACAAATCCTCTCCACTCACCTAACAGACAATGTCCAAGTGTCAAAGCAGGAGGGGTTTTGTTGCTTTATGGAGCTGCATTGGGTGTAATGGCTGGTAAACCGAGGCCGCGGAAACGTTTCATTTCCTGTATACAGTTTTTCTGCTCCCAAACACCAAACACAGCCGGAACGCTCAGCAGGTTTTCCAGTATTGGGTGACTGGATTTGGTGTTTCGGATGGAGGAAATGTACAGTACAGCAATACAACATTTGTCCGAGTACTTGGCCAGTTCCTTATCGTAGTCATTGATCATTAATAATACTTTACAAACACTAACAGCAACGAACACTGTCAGTCCTGGCAGATATTGATTTTTCCTTGATTGCGTGAGCGGAAAGACGCACTCGTTACTGACAGCAAACAATCCATCCCAGTGCTGTCAAAGCGGCAAACCATAAAGATAACTGGATCTGATACAAACCAGTCAGACAAACACTTGTATAGCAGCACCGTCCTAACTACCGGCCATCACACACTTCCTGTCACTGAGCAGCTAGTTGAAAGTGAATTAAAGCTCCTCTATGTTCTTTTAGTGATCTTCCAGGGCAGTCTAAACTACAAACCAAGGAAACTGTGGGGATCTTCAGGAGGTGTAGAGGCTACCAGCCCAGCAACCAGACAACCTGTATCAACCCCATTATAATACTATTAGATAGCAATACCAATAGGACAACCCCAAGGTCCATCACTGCCTATCCCAACCACCTACTTTCTGGACTGAAATTTGGCTCAGAGCTAACACGGTCATGTTTCTGGTACCTGTGCAGTCAAAGGCCTAATTGAACCCTCCTCATTAATTATTTGAATGCAGTCAGGCTATAAATACAGTAATAAATAAGCCTCTGTTTTACTTTTTGTATCAGTGCTGCAGAAATGGTTACTATGTATGCACCTTGACTGCATTACAGTAGAAGATTAAAGGATTATTAAACCCTCAGCGGTTTTGCACATACCTACGGTTACCCTTTTAAAAAGGGTTTAAACCTACCTGTGTCTCCGCCGCGCTCTCCCGTCCGAACATCTGAACATTTCTCGGGCGGCCGCAAAGGATCTTGGGGCGGGCGCATGCGCAGTTCAGATGTTCGGGCGGGAGAGGAGGAGAGACACAAGGTAATCTATTGAGCAGCGTGCACCCGCACAGACTTCGTAGGACATCATAGAAGAGGAGGAGAGGAGTCAGCGCTGGATCGGAGACCCGCACCAGCGCTGGAGGGACAGCTAAAAACTACAGGAAAGAAGATGATCGAATGAAGAGCCATCATTTAGCCATCAAGTCCCGATAGCAGGATTGGGAAGGGGAAATTTGTTTTTGACTTTAATGTCACTTTAAGGGGGTTCAACTGGCATTTAATTTACAAATTTGTATAGACAATTCACCCACCATATGTAAAATGTTTATTAGTAAGGAGTTTGCTACAAAAATGACAGTTGGAACCTGACTGGTTGCAGTAGCAAACTCCAACACTAACACAATAATACATTTATTAATATGGATGCTCCTTTCTTTCTTTCAAGTGGATCATTTGCACCTAAGATGGCACATATTTCGGGGTTTTTTTTTTCAGTGCAGGTTTTATTTGTCAGCTCCAACATTTTCTCCGATGATTTTATGCCATGTGTTTGGGTTGCTGCAAAAATGTATATCGGCACCGAAATTGCAGCTATAAATTTTCAGCATGAATGTTCCATGTGATGATTGTGGTGACAGCAATCTTGAAAGTCATAGTTAGGGGTCAGGTTGGCGGCCAAGGATTGCCACAAGTCATTCTTATTGTGACAGTGATAGATTCACTGTGGAGGTAATGGATAACCTGATGGTTAAGGTTCGGGGTGGCAGATAGGGATGGGGGTATTTCAGTGAAAGTAATGTTTAGGTGTAAACTAATCTGTGTTAGGATTTCATATATCATCCTAGGTGATATAAACTTCAGGGTCCAATGCATAGTGTAGATTATTATGCCAAATATAAATACTAGGGATGCATCGATACCATTTTTTCCACATTGAGTACGATTACTGATCATTTTCTTCAAGTACTCGCCGATACCAATTACCAATACCATTTTTTTAGTGTCTTATGCACTGATTTTAGGATGGTGGTAGAGCGCCAGGGCCCAGTCACAGACAGGGGTGTATTTACCGCGAGGCAAACAAGGCGTTTGCCTAGGACAGCACCTTGCTGGGGGGTGGCTGTAGTCAAACGCCTTGTTCTACGGTGTGTAAAGGGGGGAGAGCGGGAGCCCGTTTTTGTTTGGGGGTGGAGGGCGGCCTGCCTGCTTGTGCTTGTGAAGAGGGTAGGAGGGCGGCAGGCCGACAGCGTAGACGATGGTGAGGTACTGACCTGAAGATTGAAGAGCAGCAGGCGGCCACTGAAACGATCCTACTGCAGCGGGCGAACAGCGGTGGGGGGGTATGCTGTTTAGGGCGGCCGAAGCGAGTCTTGCCTGGGGCAGCGAAAAACATAGATACAGCTCTGGTCACAGGTGCAACACTGGTAGCTCTGCTACTGACTCTAAGCTGTAGCTGGACTACAAATCTCAATACATTATACAGCAATGCAGAATACCATCAGAATAACATCAGCTATAGAGGACTACAAATCACTGATACAAAAAGTAAAACAGAGGCTTATTTATTACTGTAGCTCCGGGATGGTGGCCTGATGTCTCCAGGGTCTCAAGAGGGTTGTGCATGGCCTCAGGTGGGCTGTGTGGGGTGTCAGGAGGGCTGTGACATGTCTCAGGAGGACTGTACGGGGTCTCAGGTGGGCTATTCGGGGTCTCACCAGGGGTCCAGTGGCTCTCACGAGTGGGTGGGGGAAGTGCTGCAAGCAGCACTGCATGGTTCCCCGGAAAAGAGAAGGAAATGTGAGGCCAGTGCTGTTTACAGGCGGTTCACAGGAAGGCTGCCCAGGTCCCTGGCAAGAGTGGGACCTCAGGCAGCTGCTTCAGTTTAAAAATGTAAAGCTCCAGTAATGTATTTAGTATCAGGGCATTTTATGAGTACCCAGTATCTGGAAACGGTATTTTCAATCTTTTTTAAAGCCCCCAGAAAAAAAAATTCCCTTGCAGTGTGGCTTTCCTGCACTGCAAGGGATAAAGGTACATTCCACCTTGTGGAAACACTTCATAAATGCACACATAAAAATAAAAGAAAACATGTGGACATTTGTTATTCTTTTTCATTGAAGCCAGTAAAGAATTGTAACCGTGATCAGGAAATCAAAGATTCAATGCACAGGCTACTGTGAATTATTCCCCCAGGCCCAGGTCCATACTGAGGTATGCTGTGTGACCAATTCCCATGAAGCGTCTTCTCTAATGCACTCCACCTGGAAGTCGCACTCTGACGACATCACATACAATGCAGGACTAATAGTCTTGCACTGTAGGTGAGGACGGCAAGGACCAGCCCACAACCTGGAACGTTGGAGAGAAGGTCTCAGCACCAAAAGCCTGGTGTAGTGAGTAATAAGGTATTACAACGTATTCTTCTACCCCTAGGCTTGAAGAGGAACTTGACCCAACAATGTAATGTCTCCCAAAGCAGTTACTTTCAAAGCATGCCAAATGTCAAGGTTGCCAATGTGCTTATTTCAGCTCTTAACTGAACTTGCAAGCAATCAAATGGCTGGTGTCATAGCTGATCACTTGTGAAGCCCCATGGCAACTACAATCCAAACATAGGCTAAGATGGCACCATCCTTGACCTTCCTTGGCTTTAAGGGATAGGAGGCTGTAGTTCCATTTTAATGAACTTGAAATCCTTGTAGTGTTGGTTGAGGTCAATGCAAGGGTTTGGGTTTTTTTTTACGTTAGCTTTAAATCTGTAGATTTCATTCAAATAATCCTTGGTGATCCTGCCACAAAGGTCCTTGTTCAGGCACCTCCTGTCATGTGCGCAAACACAATTAATACTCCTACCCAGGGCTGGATTAACATAGGGGCTACTGGAGCTCCACCACTGAAAATTGGCACAGATGGCCTGGATTGCCTTGGTTCGAGTGGCCGCTTAACTAGAGAGCCGCTGTTCTCGCTGGGTTATGTCTGAGAACCCGCTGCTGAAAACCAGGGCCAGCCTGCAAGAAAAGGAGACATTTTATGGGTCAAGAAAAATTGTAGAACCAGGGTGCATGAACATTGAGCCTAGCACCCCTCCAACAACTGAGAAGTGACACAGTCCAGCATTCTTATGAGGTTCAGAAAAATTATAGAACACCACCTCTGCTGCTTCCCGTCCGACCAACTGACTGCACCAGGACCTTGATACTTCGACCCTGCGTCTACCTGGTTCTAGATAGGTCTAGCTAAAAAAGCGGCCGTTGAGTTGACATAACAAGTAGAAAACAACAGGAACGTAAAATCTAAAAACAAGAAGCACAGAGGTTAAGTGATGTGATAGTTCTAAACAAACTGGCGACACTGGGGTGGCAAACCCTGAAGCGTACCCGAACATCCCACGTTCTGGGGGCGAATGCTGGCATCGTGACTCTAATGAGGTGATGTGTGCCGTGGAGATGGGGGCGTTATGTTTGGAGCTGTTTTCTCAGATTGCTTCTTGTCATAAGTCACATTTTAAAACTCAGCTGTCAACCGCGGTGTCATCTAGAAAAGGCTGAGAGGGAAATAAAAATATGATGCGGCCTCAAGAGGAGGGGATAATTACATATGCCGACCTTTGATCTGCGCTACAACAACACATTACAAGCTACCAATTTCTATAAAGAGCAGAGGCTAACGACTGGGGGAGTCAAGAGTCCTCTCATCCTAAAAAAGATGTGCTCAACATATTTCAGGCTGTTAAATAACAAAGGGCCGCAATATATTTAGGAAAACAACTGAGGGCCCTTTCACATCTATATGCATACAGGAACATGCATTTTTATAGCACATTATTTGTGCTTGCATGTCTTAAATGTGCATGTTTAAAAGGTCAGTCCGCTTAGAAGTTCAGAGATGTTTGCAGACTAGTGGGCTGAGTCAGCCCCTGGATTCTTACGGGATATGTCTTGGATACTCCAACATTGAAATCTTCCTGTCATAATTCAGGACTCCTATCCACCTGGGAGCTTTGGGTGTTCCCCCTCCTCCTGTTACATTCACCACAGTATAAAATAAATACAAATCAAGCAGGGATGGTGGGAGCCCCTCATAATGGGCACAGCAGGGATAGTGGGATCCCCTCATAATTGGCACAGCAGAAAAGGTGGGATCCCCTCATAATGGGCACAGCAGGAAAGGTGGGAGCCCCTCATAATGGACACAGCAGGAAAGGTGGGATCCCTTCATAATGGGCACAGCAGAAAAGGTGGGATCCCCTCATAATGGGCACAGCAGAAAAGGTGGGACCCCCTCATAATGGGCACAGCAGAAAAGGTGGGATCCCCTCATAATGGGCACAGCAGGAAAGGTGGGAGCCCCTCATAATGGGCACAGCAGAAAAGGTGGGAGCCACACATAATGGGCACAACAAGGATAGCGGGAGCCCCTCATAATATTCATAATAGAAGTCACCAGAACTCGATGATGTGTGCAAGTAAAAGTGGGAAGTAAAGCACTTCCCATGAAGCAGAAGGGGAGGCGGCAGTGTGGTGGTAGTGCAGCGGTGTGCGTTGCTGGAGTGACGGGGGTAGGGGAGAGCGTTATCAGCAGCCTGATGGGGACGGGAACTGTCACCAGGAACGGATTGGTGGATTGCAGTTAGCGGAGAACATTCGCGGTTTGTAGTCGTTATGTTTGGCAATATGTAGGGTTGCACAGATACCAAGTACAGTACTCGGTACAAGTACGAATACATGTACCGATACTTTTGAGCTCCAAGACTACACTAGAGAAAAATTCAAAAATTAGGAGGCCGCTGTCATTTGTAAGGAGCACACGGAGCTCCTGGGATTTGTACATCTCTGTTTTAATGTACGATTTTGTTTTTATAAATATATATATAAAGGAACCATTCTTGCGAGTACAAGTACTGATACATGTTTGTTTATTGTCATGTGACAGTTTTTCTAAAACAATACAGACTAATGATTTCAAGTCAGTGGTGGAGTGCCGGAGCCAGGTCCCAGCTGCAACCGCTGCAACCCTGGTAGTTCTCATGAAAATGCCAAGTATCGGCACTGGTACTCGAAAAGTATCTGTGCATCCCTAGCGATATGTTTGGTTTTTTCACACATAACAACCAAAATATCCCCAACATCTGCCTGGACGCCAAAGGGAACACCAGCCTGATCGGCATCATTTGCATTGAAGCTCTACTTGCGCCCGTTCGAACACTGGGCGCGAAAAGACCGATCCAGCCCTGGACCTATGACGACAGACCACTTACAACAATCATTGGAGAGCTAAATGAAGAATTTACCCCACTTCGACCACCAGCAGACCTCCGCTTATGAAACCGGACAGCTACTGCATCAAGGGCACCCGCCGGTTACCTGACCCCCATCTCCCATCACCTGAGCCAGAGAAGCCACATCCACCACTGGAAGCACACCACCCTGGTGACACCACGTTCTCCTTAATGATTCCTTCATGAAGCTCTTATGAACCCTCTCACATGTGAGTGTATTATTGTACGCACTCCTTGTCCCATTTACACCTGAATTATTGCGCCGGGTTGTGGCACTTCGGTTTCCCCACTTTTGTTTCCTCCAATGGATACTTATCACTGTCAAACTCAGCAAATACTGGGGACCAATAAACTAATTTCTCCCGCCAAAAAAAATTCTTCAGGATTTGCCGTCTTAAAACCCACACCAGGATCTCGTTAGCAATGTCTGTTCGTTACAGATCACAGCGGCTGAGTATGCTGTCACCCTCTATTAGCAGCCAGCCTCCAGAGAACATATCGTTACAACGTGCAAGCCAAGACCTCCCACTCTATGAGGTTCACCATTGTTTTTAATTTTCCTGGTGCCATCTGACTGTATGTAGGACTGTTACTGTTCTGCATTTGGGGGCCAGAAAAAAGAAAGCACTTACACTGATGAGCTTCAAGCCCAATTAAATCAGATTTTTTATGCTGAAGGCAACAAACTGACCACGAGCGGAAGCCTGGAACTTTACAAGTCTGCATGACAAAATTCCCGACACATGACAAGATACAGTTACACTACCATATTCTAAAAATATATTTACATTGTATCATTAAAAACCATCCTTGAGCTCTGGTCCAGTGACTTTGCCTAGGCAGAGCTGATGTTATCAAAAACTTCTGACGCGTTTCTGCCTTACTCGGCCTTCGTCATAGCTGTCAAGCTGTGACGAAGGGTGAGTAAGGCAGAAACGCATCAGTGGTTCCTTTTTTTTTTGTGCAGATGCATGTGGAATAAAATGTGATCGTATTTGAAAAACCGTCATGTCCTGGTTTTACAGTTTTTGAGACAATTACTCCAGAAGAGGGTTATTTGTACACCAAATGTGGATTACAAGGATGCATGACAGGGGTGAGCTGTGCATTTTGTGTTTTTAGAAATGACGTTATCTGCTGCAGGAAGAAGGGAACGTTTCCTCAGTCTCCTCTATGCCAGTGATAAAACTGCAAAATGGTGACTCTGTAGCAAATCACAAAGTGAGAGACTGTGGCAGGAATTGATCTGTGTCAGACATTGGGGAACAAAGCCAAGAACTGCACAGGCACGAGGATCTATATGATTGTGTCATCTCTGAGCCGGCATCTCAATCTACCAAGTAGATTGGCACCCTGGATGAAGATAGATGGCTCCCTCCTTTTGGAGAGAAAAGTAGATGAAGGCATTGTCAGGAGGAGTACTGTGATCTCTGTCGCAGGTCATAAGTACCTGGAAGTGTTACACTAAGGGCCCATTCACACCACATCCAGATCATCTCCAGACCAGACCAGATTGTTTCCTAATGTATCCCTATGCTATTTCTGGCCTCTGTTCACACCAGTGCAGTCCATTCCAGACCAGACCAGAAAAATAAGGCAAGTCTCATTTTCTCTGATCTGGAATGCACTGGAACTGTGGGCAGGTTCACACCACATCTGGTCTGGAAAACGGTGTGAACCTGCCCTAAGGGGCTGATTCATAATTGTTCCGCCCAGCTTATAGCTGCACATCACTACCGCCACTAGATGGCGGTGAGGGGCATAGGAATATCCTATGCTCCTTGGCGCCATCTAGTGGCGGTGGTGACGTGGGTTTGGCATTTGACCTCATAAATCGGCCCCTTAAGCATTAGTAAGTAGTCAACTTGAAGCAACTGAAAGGCAATGAAAAGCAGCTTAAATGTATTAAAGCATCCCAGAAGCACCGAAAAGCATACTGCATTGGACTAATTTATGAAGTCTGAAGCCCGCGTACACAAGTTCAAATACAGACCCCAACTCTTGCTGGACCACGCCCATTACGTTAATCTCATAAGTGTCAGAGATGTGAATAGAAATGTAAATTCAGGAAGTTAGAAGAAGATTTTGTCTTATCAAAAGGTACAGTTGGATGTTTACACATAAGCTCCATATTGCAGAGAAGAAGACTAATCCTTTAAGCCCATTATAAAACCTTCTGAAACATTAAAAAAAATTACAGCGCTCAGCAAGAACTCTCAAAGTGTCAGTGTTCTTAGACCACTAGCAAGTTGCAGACTGGCGCTATATAGCTTTATAATGGATTTTCCAGACATGCCTGCCTGATGTGGCTGGCGAGTCAACAGGGAGAGCCACTGACCAGCCACTGACCAACAGCTCAGGTAGCACTGAGCACATCTGCCTTGTGAAAGGAGCCATGCCAGTTCCCGTGTCCAATGCCGACAACAGAGGTGGGTCAGATTGTGTGGCTACACTACGGCATCTATGTCTGGTAGTTGTCACATAAGCATGATGCTGAGCCAAGCAGAACCTTTGGGTTTATGCCATGTAGAAGAGTCAGGAAGGTGGATTCAGATACCCCAGGCGTCCTGGGAGAAAAAGCGATCCCAAGTTTTCTACGCTGTCCAGACATTTTTTTTTTGCCCAGAAATGCCTTGGCCAGCAGGCACTCATAAATATGAAGCTGTCTATCATCCCATGTCTTTGGTATCCATCCATTGAAGCTGAAATCCAGGCCAAACAAATATTGTCTGAATATCATGTATATTCCTATTTAATTCTTGATGTCCTTTGTGTATTTCTCCCAGATCTGTGCAGTAATCCAGTGTGAGACTTGGAGCTTCCTGTAACAAAGACCGGTCACTGCTGCTCTCTCTCCTTGTGCAGGGTGACTGGTCTTGTCTCCGCCCCCCTTCTGTAATAAAGACCGCTCACTGCTACTCTCCTTGTGCAGGGTGACTGATCTTGTCTCCGCCCCCTTCTGTAATAAAGACCGCTCACTGCCGCTCTCTCTCTCCTTGTGCAGGGTGACAGGTCTTGAATCTGCCCCTTCCTGCAGTTTCTGCAGGGAGTCTGTTGTGGGTGGAGCTGCCACAACAGACTGCACAGGCTATGTACAGCCCAGTGATGATGTATCCGTTACTGGGTTTGCAAAGGCAGTTGGTGCACACAAAGTGGATTTATATCCTTTGCAGCCTTTATATTTAATTGAAGCTTTTGTGCAGGGAGTTTGGCTTTGAGCCATGCTGTCAATGAAGATGATGCGGTGGAATGACTGAACGATGACACAGTATGAGCGTATGTCAGGTTGTGAACTGCATCTTTGCTCCTCCGCAATCTCAGGGAAAGGAGTGAAAAGTGATAATGAGTTATATTAGTTATTTCAACAGCTTTTAATTTTAAAATTGCATGTTTCTTTTCCCATTTAAATCCATTCAGTTTCCCTCTCGTTCTGTTGCTTATCATTATTATAGTCGGCTAGGTGTAATTACTTGTAATGTTTCATGTTCAGTTCTCATCATCCCCTGGACTCCAGCCTGCTCTGGCTGCTGAAACAGTGAGGATGAGAGATGTCTGCATGCATCCCCTTCTGGGCTTAAGAGCGCATTCACACCAAAATGTGTGCATTGGACGTGACTCAATGCAAGAATGTTCACTCGCATTAGCATAAAACATTAACATGCATTGCGTACATTGCAATTTTTTTTGTTTTACTCTAAGATATATAAGGCATTGGTTGTACCTTGTGTTGATGTCCATTGCGTGAATGCGTGTTAAACATTCATTGCATTACGTTGCGCTAAAAAAAGAGTTTGCTCTTTGCAGGGAAGAAGAAATCAATGCAGCACATTGGCTTAGTGGTTGCAGCACTGGGGGTCCCTGGTTCGAATCCCAGCCAGGTCACTATCTGCAAGGAGTTTGCATGTTCTCTCTGTGTTTGCGTGGCTTTCCTCCGGGTACTCTGGGTTTTTTTCCCACACGCCAAGACATGCTGGTAGGTTAATTGGCTCCTCTCTAAGTTGGCCCTCTATGTATGCATGAGAGATAGGGACATTAGATTGTAAGCTCCTTGAGGGTAGGGACTGATGTGAATGCGCAACTATGAAAAGTGCTGTGTAAATTGTCGGCGCTATATAAATACTTGTAATAAATAAATGCAATGCACTGGTGTGAGCTGCTCCCATTCACACCCATTGATTTTTAGATGTCCTTGCGCTGGCATCCGTTGAAAAATGAATGTCAATGCATCTGGCCTAAAGTTGATGTCCAGTCAGGAACCCCCCACCATCACCACCACCCTAAAAACAATACCCACCTCTAGCTATTCACCACCACAATAAAAAAAAAATTAGCCAAATGCCCCAAATACTCACCCAACTTTGCAGTCACATATTGTGTTGGGTCCTGGGTCTCCTTGCTTCTTCACTGCAGAATCCCTCTACAGGTGTACGCATTGCTGTTTGTTAACGTGGACACTTCGATTTCATTGACAGCGTCCTCACAGGGTCCTGACGACTCCATCGGTGGCATTGATGTCATGTCGGGGGACAGCAACAAGCCTGGAGAGTGGAGGTCATATTATTTTCCACTTCCTTTACCATGTTAAGTTAAGGTTACCCTTAGTCCCCATTTGCCAGGGACAGTCCCCATTTTGACAGGTCTATCCCTGGCAAGCAAATGTCCCCTGCAGCAGTGAATGTGATTTAAATACATAGATCAAGCAGCCCATACATACTGCATAGTCTATGCAGTGATGACTGTCTCTAGTCTACGCTTGCAGCATTATTTCACCCCTTATAGTTCCTAGAGCACGTTTTCTTTACACCTCCTGCTTCTTCTCCCAGGAGTCCGCCACCAATTGTTTCAGGGCATGCTTAAAATGGGGGTGTGATGGTTTGCGTATGGCTGCAAATGGGGGTGTGGTTTTATGAATATGGTTAAAAGTCGGCCTAGCCAGTAGGGTGTCCCCTGATTTCATTTTTAAAATCTGGTAAACCAGGCCAAGCTGCCCATCAAAAGTAGCAGCCACAGGGGTGGGAACAAACTATACTTCACTGCCAGGGGGTTTTCACTGTTGGTTATGTGTTTTATGAATATGGTTAAAAGTCGGCCTAGCCAGTAGGGTGTCCCCTGATTTCATTTTTAAAATCTGGTAAACCAGGCCAAGCTGCCCATCAAAAGTAGCAGCCACAGGGGTGGGAACAAACTATACTTCACTGCCAGGGGTTTTCACTGTTGGTTATGTGTTTAGATGAAGCACTGAGTTCTTAAGGAATGCTGAATTAAGTTTTACTTGCTTATAAGGACATCATATCAGAATACAGCATTATAGAGCATTATTGAAGGAAACATATAGACAGTTGAAGCTTCCTGTATATCATAGACAAGTATACATAAGCATAGGGACCAACACTACACCACAGAGCCACCTACAGCTCAAAAGACTGTTACATCTCTGAATGCCAGTAATACAATCAGTAGGTTGTTGCATATCCAACACTCACAACACTGTTTTGTTTCATGTGGTTTAAACCTTTTCTCAAAAAGAAGAAATGTTGTTTGTCACTCACTTAAATCTTCACTTAAAACTGTGCACAAGGTGACAACACTGCTGTGCGATTTCACTGCAGAACAAACAGCATGGTCACCCTATTAAATGATGAAGTCATACAACAAATCTACTGGCAACACGTAATAAAACTATGCTATAGGAGAAGAACCAGGACTGCTGTGTTAATGCTACTGACAGGCTGCATCATATATGTCCTTTTTGATCTTGACCATAATTATAGGAAAATTAAGGAAACAGCAGATCAGATTTGGCCCCAGTTCTCATCTGTGCGCTGCGGCAGTGTGCGTTAAGACACGCGTCTTTGCTTGAATTTTCACAGCTCACCAAAACACTTGTTCCTTAATAAGACTTGCTGTGGTGCCATCCATTGTTATTGCCACCCCAACACATCATGCTGCGCCTTGCTCTTTCAGGTGCATGAAATGGTACTAAAACGCTCTGTAACAAAGTACCATGAGTTTTGGTGCGGCGCATTTTCGTGTATGCAATGAAAAAAAATGCGCATACAGACATGCTCACTGCTGCACCGGCACAAGTGCTAGTGGGAGCTTAAAATGCAATTCCATCCACAGAAAATCCTTTCCTACATTTCAGAAGGCTTCTACCTTCTTTTCAGCCATGTCTCCAGCCCATGTCGTCATGTAGCCACATATGAGACACAGTAACTCCATCCATAAATTAAAGCTAACTCTAATTAAATCAAAATACAGATTACATTCACACAATTCTCCTGGGTTGCTGTGCTACATTAATTGGCAACAGGCTGTGATTTATATGCAGCTTTCTACGCATATTACCGGTGCTAGCCAGAATTAATATAAATAAATAAACAGAAAGCGTATCGATTCTGATCATGATCTCCTCCTCAGTATTTGTGGGCCCAAAGGCAGTTTATGAACAATGTGTAGCATGGAACATGTGCTGACAGGGTCATTTTAATGTCCAGTTCCAGCTCAATTATTTTTTCCTAAATAGTACCTGACCTGTAGTAGTTAAAGAAGAACTCCGGGCAATTAAAAAACATACCATTGCAGTACGGCTACTAATGCACTGCAAGGGTTAAGTGCTCCTTGTGGTTTAGGGCAGACGTAGGCAAACTCCAGAGGGCAGGGCACAGCTAGAGGGCCACAGTTTGCCTACCCCTGGTCTAGGGGGCTTAAATAAAGCAGATTTACTTACCTGATCCTGGCTTCCATAGCGGTCAGGGCTCACCTCTCTCCCCTCTCCGCAACGGCTATGGGACATCCCGTGGCATCCTTGTATCTAATTCAGGTCAATGGACCTGCATAAGACGTGATAACATCAGCGTTCCTTAGACCACCTGAGCCCAGGGCAAAAAAAGGGTTTGGGGACCATTCTAGCAGTCCAGAGGAAGCCAGGATCAGGTAAGTGTTTCTGCTTAATTCCGGCCACTAGACCGAAACAAGCACTTAACCCTTGCAGTGCGGGGGTAGCCCTAATGCAAAGGGGAGTTCATCTTTAAAACAAAAAGTCGGCTCTGGCTGAAATACTTACCCTATCTTCACAAATGGTGCTATGAACATGGTGTACCTATGTTAAGAACATGCCCTGATGTACAGCAGTGAGCTTTAGAATAATGGCATGGTGTCATTATGTGACGCCATTTTCTGCAGTATTCAGGACTGCCCACCGCTGGGCAAGAAACTAGGAGGAACCACACGCATTACATGACCATGGACATCCAAAAAAAGTATATTACAATTATCAAAATAACATGCAGGGATCACCTCTAGAGGGGAAGACAAGGAGTAAGAGCTGTTATTGGTATTGGGAAAGCAAACTATAACTGAAAAAGCAAACTATAATGGCTTCTGGTCCATTTTGTGAATGTTTTTAGGTTTTAGAGTCATGCTATACTATATATCATGTTTTCCTTACCTGTATTAAATCCCAATGAATAATTGAGCAATTCATAGTGAGCATTTAACCCCTTCATGACTGAGGCCCTTTTTTCATTTTTTGCACTTAAAGCAGCCCAGCAGTAGCTGCTTACTTGTGGACTATCTCTCTCTCTAACCAATATTCTATACAGAGTCCTATGAACTGGAAGTGAGAGAAAAGAAAAGGGGGGCTGTCCCTCCTCTGATCATTCAGCTGTATGTGAATAGAGCTGAACTGCAGGAATCAAATGACACCCTCACATATATATTTATATATAATCCGAAGAATGTATAACAATGAAAAAATATATATAAAAAACGCTAAACTTCCCTTTAGCACTAATAGGAAAAATGATTTACAATAGGTGGATCACATTCATGTATACATCTGAAAACATTTTTACTATTGAGATACAGGAAAAATTACCTCTATGAGTTTAAGAAATTGGGATGATTTGTATTCAGAATTAAATATTCCCCGCACAAGTTTGCATTTCATGTCTGTATGGTGCAGAGAAAAAGCCTGCTGAGACAATCTGGATGACTCCTTCACTGTATTAAACTAATTACGCCACATCGGTAACTGGCAATCCTCTGTGCCTACATCAATAGCAGAAGTATAAATTTAGTTAACAGCAAATCCTCTGAGACTTTACATTGAGTGATATATCCCTAATACGCTGTGAATAATAAACTCTGTGCAGACCCGTTGCCTAATAGGAAAAATAGATTGACATGCCAAACAAAAGATTGTAGGTTCCAATTGGAGATATGTATAGGGTCTAAGAGATGAGAAAGAGGGACAGCATTGTAAAGAAACAGGCTATGGGAATACAGGCAGAGAGCATTGATCACTAGTGGTGAGGTGCAATAAAGTTCCTTTAATCAGCAGGCTGTATGAATGTGGAGATGACCAAGGGTGGAGTTCATGGGAAACCTTTTCCAGGAATGCACCATCCTTTCTAGTAGGGTTGCACAGATACCAAGTACAGTACTCGGTACAAGTACAAGTACCGATACTTTTGAGCTCCAAGACTACACTAGAGAAAAATTCAAAAGTTAGGAGGCAGCTGTCTCCTTGTAAGGAGCACACTGAGCTCCCGGGATTTGTACATCTCTGTTTTAATGTACGATTTTGTTTTTATAAATATAAATAAAGGGATGAACAGATAGCAGTTTTGCGAGTACGAGTACTGATACTTGCCGAGTACTTACAAGTACGAGTACTGATACATTTTTGTTTATTGTCATGTGACAGTTTTTCTAAAACAATATCAACTAATGATTTCAGGACAGTGGTGGAGCGCCAGAGCCAGGTTCCTTGGTCGGATCATTGGGTGCCGGCCAGGTCAAACTTGAAGTTGGTCCATTGCGCCTCAATGTGATTTAACCAAGACATACACAAGGGAACGGTATGTGTGAGACAAGCTAGACTTTAATTCATTTCTGAGGCTGCAGTATTGAAAAGGAAATCCTAGTGTGTTTTCAGTGGCTGTATTTTTATACTTTTTGATGTAAAAAGAGACCCTGTCGCTTTTACTCACCTTGACACATTCCCTACGCTGCTCCATCGAAGCCGACGCAAACACCCGGCACTTTTGGCCATGAAAGAATAAATGGCCTTCTCTCCTGGTACTTGGGTCTGAGTGGCCAGTCGTCAGACTCAAACACGATCACTTGAGAAAGATGACGTTATCAACCTTGTGGAGCTCCCCCATGAGGCGACTCCTGGAGGAACAGAGCATTGGAGGAGCACATAGAAGGTGGGTATATGTGGCTTGGAGGGTGGGCTAATAATAGACTCTCTCACCTATCAATGAATGGCCAAGGTAACAGTGCCACTTCAAAGTATATGGCCTACTTAGACTATAAGTAGGTTGGGGGGGGGGGGTTAGAAATAGCCTTCCAAC
>NW_017306347.1:187621-188023 GCF_000935625.1 Nanorana parkeri | reverse complement strand
ACTATAAGTAGGTTGGGGGGGGGGGGCTAGTAATAGACTCTCCAACATACCCATGAATGGCCAAGGTGACAGTGTCTCTTCAAAGTATATAGCCCACTTAGACTTGGTTGGGGTGTGGGCTAGTAACACACAAATGTCCATAGTGGTTAATGTTGACTGACGCCCAGCACCACTCAACTTAAAAGACAGAGTATACAAGAAGCGTCACTACGCCTTCATTCACAGTGCAAATAGCAATGTTGATGTCAGTGAAGACCACCCGGTCTGGAGACGTGAGAAAAAAGGAAGTGGACCCTGCAGAATCAATTGATAACCCAGAAGACTTCAAAAAGGTGAGGATTAAAACACAAAAATAGCATAAATTACTGCTACTGTGGGCCACAGGAAGCGTCAATCTGGGGA
>NW_017306347.1:159472-187520 GCF_000935625.1 Nanorana parkeri | reverse complement strand
GTGGGGGGGGGGGGGGTGCAGAGCCCAGAGTTGGGCTTTAAGCCTTTCACTGTTGCAAGAATATCTAAAAAATAAATAAATAGAACACTGCACACATTCTGTTTACTGTTTTATTATTGCGGAGAAACAATAAATATATAAACCGATACAAGCTGCAAAACATTAAGCATAGAGGAAAATCACTCTTGCATTTATTTTCCTTGTATCCCCGACCTCATACTGTATTCTTAAGAAATTGTAAAGCTCCGAGTACCCAGTTGTGCTCTATAAATAAACGCATACATAAAAACATATCCATACATTGACTGAGAACTGTATGCCACTGTTCTTGGAGCAAAATTAACTTAGCAACCCACTTTAAAAGGCCGCCAGCGGCTCCCCTGCGCTGCTGCTGGCAATTAAAGGTATGATTGCGACTTCTACTCCAGTGGTAAATTGCTTATTCAGTTTAACAAAGTAACCTGCGTTAATGCGCAAGTGCTTACAGCGGGGGGAAATTGATGTGTGTGGAATGGCGTGCTGGAAATCTTTCCCTAAACATTTAGATTATATGCCGGAGTGAAACAAAAATAAAGACGGGGAACGTTAGCTACAAAAAAACAGAAGCGCAGAAGAGTAATGGCAGAAAGAACAAGTGGCCCATCAAGTCTGCCTCTTTATTTATTTGCTTTTTTTTCTTGTTTTTGCTTTCTTAAACCTTTTTTTTTTGTTAGTATAGATCTATGATTGTCGGCGCTATATAAATACCTGTCATAAATTAATAAATAAAAGTATGTCCCAAGCATGTTTAAAGCTGAGCTGCGGGCAGAAATATTTCATTTAAATATTTTCCTCAATAGACACCAAGGATATAAATCCACTTTGTATGCACCAAATGCCTTAGCAAACACAGATATTAGATTGAAAAAGAAGCAGTGACATCATCACTGGGCTGTACATAGCAGCGAAAGATTTCATGTCCCCCCTTTCTATTCTTTCCTCAAGACTGTACATATTACGTTCCTGCAATCTCTCTTCATTTATCCCTCAGAATTTTTGTTGCTTGTCTCTTGACATCAGGGATAATATCTTTCTGTGATTGAGTTCTCCTGAACTGGACACAGTATTCTAAATGACATCTAACTAAAAATCTATATAGAGAAATCAGGACCTCCTTCCTCCTGCTGGAGATCCCTCTAGTGATAACTAAAGATCTATATAGAGGAATCAGGACCTCCTTCCTCCTGCTGGTGATCCCTCTAGTGATAACTAAAGATCTATATAGAAGAGTCAGGACCTCCTTCCTCCTGCTGGTGATCCCTCTAGTAATAATAAAGCTCTATATAGAGGAATCAGGACCTCCTTCCTCCTGCTGGTGATCCCTCTAGTGATAACTAA
This sequence comes from Nanorana parkeri, assembly GCF_000935625.1. Taxonomy (NCBI): domain Eukaryota; kingdom Metazoa; phylum Chordata; class Amphibia; order Anura; family Dicroglossidae; genus Nanorana; species Nanorana parkeri. Next base: position 186,143 of record NW_017306347.1, on the reverse strand, counting down.
AGATCTATATAGAGGAATCAGGACCTCCTTCCTCCTGCTTCCTCCTCTAGTGATAACTAAAGATCTATATAGGGAAATCAGGACCTCCTTCCTCCTGCTGGAGATCCCTCTAGTGATAACTAAAGATCTATATAGGGAAATCAGGACCTCCTTCCTCCTGCTGGGGACCCCTCTAGTGATAATAAAGATCTATATAGAGGAATCGGGACCTCCTTCCTCCTGCTGGAGATCCCACTAGTGATAACTAAAGATCTATATAGAGGAATCAGGACCTCCTTCCTCCTGCTGGTGATCCCTCTAGTGATAATACAGCTCTATATAGAGGAATCAGGACCTTCTTCTACCTGTTGGTGATCCCTCTAGTGATAACTAAAGATTTCTATGGAGGAATCAGGACCTCCTTCTACCTGGAGGTGATCTCTCTAGTGATAATTAAAAATCTACATAGGGAATTAGGACCTCCTTCCTCCTGCTGGTAACTCTTCTCATGATAACTAAAGGTCTATATAGAAGAATCGGGATCTCCTTCCTCCTGCTGGTTATCCATGGTGAAAACACTGGCAAGGCACTATACAGAAGCATGTTCTTGCGGTATTTCAGATCCTTAACTTTCCCAGGATCCTGCAAGAAGACCCAATGACGTTACCTCAACTAGGTGAGCCCAGGAGTAAGCAAGATCTTTTTTAAGATTTTCTCCCAAGTTCTTTTTTTTATTTTTTTTATTTCTGTAATGCAGTGTTTTGACATGGGGGAGAGGCAGCCACATAAGCGCATCATGCCTTTTAGTGCAAGGTACCCTTCAAATGCACCTTTGTCTCTCAGAAAAAAAGCTACAAGACCTCCACTGTAGCTGAAGAAACCAACAAACTAAATGATATGTGTGTATAACACAAGCGTAGTGAAATAATCGCTCTCTCAGACTTTTCCAGTCCCTCTGCACTGTGCAAAGCGTTAATTCTAATAGATCGTTTATGGCAGTGAGAGCCCAGTACAGCCATCTGTGATCTGACATTTGCATAACCCAATGTAGGTTACAGATTGTTGGCTTTTAACCATTCCGTCATTAGTGTACTCCCTGGTGACAAAATAATTTGCTTTGTAATTCGACCACACTTTGACATATAGAGCCAAGCTTCTCCTATAGACACATAGTTTTGTAGTTAATTAGGTGAAAATAAAACCCTCATGCCCATCAAGTTTAACTGCTTGGGGAAATGGATAGGTAGCTCTGGAACCCTTCGGTTGTCCTATTGATATTGCTCTCCAACAGTACTGCAGGGGTGTTTGGACAGGGTAACTGGTTTCTGGGCTGGCAGCTTCTAAACCCCCCAAAGGATCCCCACAGTTTCCTTATTTTGTAGTGCAAATCAATGAATCAAAGATCGAAACACCACACTGCAAATTAATAGTCCAGATACAAATTTATTGCAATGTAAATTCAGGTAGAAGAATAAATAAGGTAGCCAATGCATTTTGGGAGCCAAAACTCACCCCATTCATCAGGACTTAAAGATTAAAAATAAGCAGTTCCTGTGCTCACTTTGGAAAACTAAGAACACTCAGTAAAGTCAGTGCCATGGGTGCATTCATCTCTTCAGGGAAGCCTATTCCACCTCAAACTAACCACTCAAACATCACATTCTCAAACAATTCATCCCCACACAGCTACCTCCTCATGTATAACTTGCCCCTCCCTTTGAGATTGCAAGCCCTCACGGGCAGGGCCCTCCTTACCATCTTGTCTTGAATTGTATTGTGATTGTAATGTCTTCCTTATATTGTAAAGTGCTGCGCAAACTGTTGGCTCTATATAAATCCTGTATACATCATTCCCAAACAGAATAATATAGAAAGCAATATTTGAGTCCAATATAGTTTCTCACTATATCTTAGGCCCTGATAAAGTGTTTCTGGCCCCGGAAACGTATTGGCTATCTTGTTATGCATAAACCTATCAAGGAATTTCATCTGGCCTGGCATTCCTTTTTTGGTGCATGCTTTCAATGTCTTTCTGCGTACCCACTGGAGGGTAGACCTGTTCTTTGGTGTGAGTTGCCAGAGTCAATAATGATCATTTTCCTTGCATTACCCCATATGAACAAGGACTGAAGCCCCAGAGCCTAGTGGCTCTCTTTTGGAATCTATACATCCTTATGACTGACACGCTCATGCAGCGCCACATAGTCAGAGGATGACGCCACTATGCAGTGCCCTCGGTTTTGCGTCACCGATATAGGCCGAGTAAAGTCCATAAACCCATTGCACTCGAAGCCCTCGTTACAAAGTGATAAGGGTGGTGGCTGCAGCTGTCGACGGCTGGCTACCATGATAAATAGCTAGTAGAATATATAGAGACACCCACTCTAATAGTGAATCAAATACGTCTGTTTATTGACGTATGAGCAGCATAGTGTGATATACTCAATGCGACATTTTGGGGTCTCACAGGATCCCCTTCATCAGGCAGAACAAGTGATATAGACCGGCCTCTTCCAATATATAATGAAGGATATAATGGATAGAAAACCTCATACATTATAATGGCGGGTCTATCTCCCCCTCATAGAAAAAAGCACTCTAAAAACCAAAACCAATTTCTAGTTTGCTGTTTATTGCCTGGTTATCCGAGAGATGAAAGCCATTTCTCGTCCACACAAAACAAATAAAGAACGCAGAAACCTGGATCTGACATTAAGTGACGGCAGCGGCCTAGACGTCCGTGACCAGGAGCCTTAGCGCTGCAGTGAACCAATTTGCTGCGAGGCGTATACGTTTTATTTGTAGCAGTTTTTTTTTTCTGCGCTGAACGTTTTATCAGGTAATGAAATCCCGCATGGTAAATATGGTGAAATGGATCGAGGTGAAGATGATTATTGAGGCATTTTAACAGGGGCTAGGAAAATAAATTGTGCCAGCTGGTGCCTTGTGCGCGGTAACACGGGTGGTTGTGTGTATGGAGTCACATGCATTTGCTGCAGACGTAGATTTGAAGGTTTGTCAGCACTGATTGACCGTGATTGGAGCATTATATGTCAGCGTCAACGTTTTTGCTGTTGATATTTTATGGCACAGATTTGTTCTGGTACTAAAAATATGTGACGTAAAAATATTTTCTGGCGCCATAATAGTAGTTAGGGAAATTAGGATTATGGTTGAACTTGACAATAAAGTGAACCTGTGCTGTATGGAGCAGTATGGAGCTGCTTGTGGGGCCCCCATTAAAGTGAACCTATTGCTCTGCCCCGTATGAGAAATTCCTAGGCTCACTTTAAAGCTGGACTCTAAGCAGATAGAAAAGATACAAATTAACACAGCCCTGCAATCATTATTCCATCAATAAATGTTTTTATTTTTTAATGCTTGTAGTGAAGTGTCTAAATTTTACTCAGTATCAGCCTCCTGCAAGCCTCTGCATAGTCTTTACAGCACGTATAGCAGTATATAGATAATTTTTGTTCTTGGGTTTCCATACACTTTAATAGCCCAAAATAACATTCATGGAGCCAGAGAGTTAGAACCTTTGCTTTAAGGGCCCATTCACACCACATCCAGATCATCTCCAGACCAGATTGTTTCCGGACCCAAAATGCATCCTAATGTATCCCTGTGCTATTTCTGGCCTCTGTTCACAGCAGTGCAGTGCAGTCCGTTCCAGAGCAGATCAGAAAAATATTGTATGTCTCATTTTGTCTGTTCTGGAATGCATAAAAACACTTTTAAAAAACACCGGAACGCACCTGAGAGACGATTTTAAGCTAAAAAAAAAAACAGCTCCGGAACGCGGCAAAATTGTGCTAAACTCGCAGTAAAAATTGCAGCAAAAAGCATTCCAGATCTGGTCCGGATTAGTTCCAGGAAATGGTGTGAACCCAGCCTACAGTCCAAACACAGAGAAGGTGCTTAGACTGTACTGAATCTGTTAGAAATAATTTATTTGGCATCTACATAAATTTCAATTGAAAAGAGATGACCGAGACTGAAATCAAAACATGGAGGTTTTCTTTCTAAACAATGGTAATAATTTGGGAAAAACAAATCGTACAATGTATTATAAGCCCCGTGAGTGTATAACAAAGAGTACAAAATACCAAACAGCTTGAGGCAAATATTTTTCTAGCTCCAGAACAACAAACAGTGATGAAATGGAGGAATTATAAACCTGTTTGTTTTGTAAGTAAAGATAATTACGTGAGAAACTGCGATGTGCTGAAGACCAAAGCTCGGTGTCTGCACAATGTCAAAAGACCATATGAACGCCCGATGTCTGCACAGCTTCAGAAGACCATATGAATGCCTGGCGTCTGCACAGCTTCAGAAGACCATATGAATGCCCAGTGTCTGCACAGCTTCAGAAGACCATATGAAGGCCCAATGTCTTCACACCATTAGAAGACCATAAGAAGACCTGGTGTCTTCACAACATCAGAAGACCATATGAAGGCCCAATGTCTTCACACCATTAGAAGACCATAGGAAGGCCTGGTGTCTTCACAACATCAGAAAACCATATGAAGGCCCAGTGTCTGCACATTATCAGAAGACCATATGACGGCCTGATGTCTGCAGAGCATCAGAAGACCATAGTATGGCCAAGTGTCTGACCAACATCAGAAGACCATAGAAAGGACCGGAGTCTACACAATATCAGAAGACCATATGAAGGCTCAGTGTCTGCAAAACATTAGAAGACCATATGAATGAAGGCCCAGTGTCTGCAAAACATTAGAAGACCATATGAATGAAGGCCCAGTGTTTGCACAACATCAGAAGACCATGGGAAGGCCCAGTGTCTGTATAACATTAGGTGTTTAGGTTTTAGGAGATCCTAAAAGCAACTGTAGTAATAACCCCCCAGCATTCCTATCAGTGATTTGTCCTTTTTCTGCACCCAGATACTCACTGAACCTCCAGTAGCAACAATGAGACACAGTTCAAGGCTTCCAATCTTCTTATGCAGCAACAAAGGGAGGGACATTGGAGCTGGATCAGCACAGAGAGCCATTAGTCACTCTCAGAAGCGGAAGTGCTAGGACGTCCAAGAAGTGAGGGGATTGTGCTAGGGAATTGACTTCCTGAAGTAGTCAATTTTGCTAGCAAAGGGGCACACAATACAAAATAAGTTTAAAGGAAAATGTTGTAAATAAACATTTACTTGAATTTGTTTGTGCTTTTACCTGCATTTTTATGTTGGTGACAGAATCTATTTAAGGTGTCTCCAGTAAATGTACTGTTAATATTTCAGCTTACAAAGACATTTTAGACAATTGTCTTCTTCCAACCTTGTGGAGAAGAACCTTTCTCTTACAGCATGACTGCACAAAGTCAACTCCATAAAGACATGATTTGATGAGTTTGGTGTGGATGAACCTGATTGTCCTTTACAGAGCCCTGACCTTAACTCTACAGAATACCTTTGGGATGAAGTGGAATGGGTTTCCATAAAGACATGGTTTGATAAGTTTGGTGTGGAGGAAGTAGAGTGACCTTCACAGAGCCCTGACCTCAATCGTACAGAACAACTTTGGGATGAATTGGAATGGGTTCCCACATAGACATGTTTGATGAGTTTGGTGTGGAGGAAGTAGTGACCTTCACAGAGCCCTGACCTCAACCCTACTAAACACCTTTGTATTCAATACCTTCTCTGTCACTGGCCCAAGAACAAAGATGCATCAAATGAACTCTTCACACTTCTGTCTTATGGACTCAATAGGACTGATTTACGAAAGGCAAGTAGGCTGCTCATTTTGCAAGGGGATTTTCACTTAGCTTAGTGAATGAAGTGAAACCCTGCAGACTTTCATCATCCAATCATGTGGAAGCAAAAATAACTTTTTTTTTTTTACCTTGTAATGACTGGGTATTCTTTGCAAAGTGAATTTGCACCACATGTTAAAGGAGTTGTAAAGTCCCAACATAGACTCTCCTGTTATAACATCAGCATTGTAATAGGAATACATACGAGAGTTGTTTTTGATAATGCAATCAAAGCTTTCTTGAAAAAATCCCTTTTATGTAGTGAGTGCTGCCTTCCGTCTGCCCATCACATTCATCAACTTCCTGGATTCCCAGTGTGCTTTCCATCTCTTTCACTGCTGCTTGATGTGACTTTGATTTCCCAAGACTACATATCCCATAATGCATTGCTTCAAGCAAGCAATGATAATGTTACATTCAGTTGTTGAACTGTAGTTTGGATGGCAGGCTTACAGAGGTGACACCAGGAAGTGCATATTCACTGAGCTGAGTGAAATTGTGTCACTGCATTGTGCAGTCCATGTTATGGGCACCTTCACTAAGCAAGTTTACAAACTTCTAGATGTATATGGTTATTAGGAGTGTGATAGAACTTATGGAAATTCAATACAGAAATACAGATTTATTTTTAGTTTTGGACCACAGGTACCCTTTAAGGGAAAATTCCTTTGCAAAGTGAACAGCCTAATTGCCTTCAATAATCAGCCCCAAACTAATGACCCCAAGCAACGCGTGCTAAATCCAAGCAAGTGGCATTTTCTAAGGGTAACTGATATTAGGCAGAAATGGAGCGACTCACCTCTAACACAACTCCTCCCGCCCATGGAACCTCAGCGCCAGGTAAGGCCTTTTTCTAAGCCTTAAATCCCAAAGTCCATAGAAAAGGGTATCAGTCCAGTAATAATAATTTATTCCCAAAGGGGCATTAAAACAGTCATAGGCACGCAGCGACTAAAGCTTAATTGTTGGGCCGAAATGCGTCAGAAGTTTGTTATTGGCTGTTTTTATGCCTTTTTGGGAATAAATTGATATTATTATTATTGAAAACCGGCACTCGAAAAGGGTATCAGTCCAATAATATCAATTTATTCCCAAAAAGGCATAAAAACAGCCAATAACAAACTTCTGCCGCATTTCGGCCCAACAATTAAGCCTTAGTCGCTACCTGCCTATGACTGTTTTAATGCCCTTTTGGGAATAAATTATTATTACTGGACTGATACCCTTTTCGAGTGCTGGTTTTCAATGGACTTTAGCATTTTGCAAGGGCGGTCAGCGACGGCGGTCTAATATTACTCTCGGGGCAGGTTTGCTTTAACGCAGCCGCGATGTTCCCTGAATTCCATTAGCGGTTTACTGATCAATTTTATTTGCTATTAAAAATGGAAAGTCAGCGCCCAGGAATGACACAATCAGGGCGCTGCCATGGGATTTGTCTGGCGTTCCAGTAAGCTCACTGTCATTCTCCTTTTCTAAGGACACAAGAGTCACCAGCCCAGCAGATGATTGGTACGCAGCACGCTTGGCGTCCCAGCCGACTGTCGCCCTGGCCGGTCAGCGAACAGCCATTTGCAGACTCTGCGGGACCATAATAAATAAAGTTCTTTTCTGTTGTTTTTTTTTTCACCTGTGCCTTTGACTTCCAGCCAGTTGGAACACACACAAGGTCTGTGTTTGCCTAGAGATACGAAGCATCAATTATGTATTCTGGAATGGTACCAACTGGCTCACGGGGGCAGCGTGCAGCCAGATACTGCAGCATAATTGTGACCTGCTTTTTAAACCTCCACGCGGGGAGTAAATCCTCAGTAATGAACAATTTGGACTGTCCGGCAGAAACATCTCAGATTAGATTGCGAGAGATTTTAAGGTTATCCGCTTAATGAGAAGCAACAAAATTCTACCAGGAGGAAACATTACAGTAAAAAGGAAACGTGAGGCTGTCGGTCGGTGAGAAGTTTAAGGAAACCTCCACTTCGTTTACCTTGAAGAAGAACCCCGACTGAGCCTTGAGCCTGGCAGATCCAGTTTAGGTCGCTGGATATAAATTGTAGAACACATTTGTCTGAGTTTCTGAAGCTGGGAATGCTGATGATGTGCAAATGAACTGATATTATACCCAGAACAATTTGCTGCGGTATATTCATTTTCAGCGTCGTGAAACTGGCACTGGTAGTATTAGGAATAAAAAGTTTGGAACTAAAACAAAATTGTTTCCCACAAAACCGTGACCACAAACCTCAATCCAATCCATAGAGAAATCATAATACTCCATTCACACTTCCGAAGCGTGATACTGTGTTGTCACACATCGCACATAGGGCAGCCAATCCATTTCAACACCCTATGTGTGACAAGCAAGGCAAGGAAGCTCATGGACCACTCTTAGCTTCAAGCTTTCTGCATTTTTAGATACACATATTTGCATGCAAAAACTGTGCATCTGGTGTGCCATTAACAATGAATGGCACTCCATGCACAATGCGTTTGCATTTTTTTTATTGCATGCAAAATCGCAGCATTTCATATGCTACACTGATATAACACTTAGCCCCATCTGACCCCTAAAATATAGTATAACCCCTAAAATGAACCTTAACCCCTAACTTTCCCCAAACAGATAACAGCTACACTGGTATGAATGGGGCTAATGCTTAACCTACCCCTAAAATATAGCCTAACCCCTAAAATGAACCTTAACCCCAAACTTCCCCAACACATAACATCTACACTGATATGAATGAGGGTTAACACTTAACCTAACACATAACATCTGCACTGGTATGAATGGGGGCTAACACTTACATTGCCCCACCTGACCCTTAAAATATAGCCTAACCCCTAAAATGAACCTTAACTGCTAACTTCCCCAACACATAACATCTGCACTGGTATGAATGAGGGCTAACACTTAACCTACCCCATCTGATCACTAAAATACTGTATAGCCTAACCCCTAAAATTAACCGTAACCCCTAACCTCCCCTAACACAAAACATCTACACTGGTATAAATGGAGGCTAACACATACCCTACCCCCACCTGACCCCTAAAATATAGCCTAACCCCTAAAATGAACCTTAACCCCTAACTTCCTCCAACACATATCATCTACACTGGTATGAATGGGGGCTAACATTTACCTTACCCCATCTGACCAGTAAAATAGAGCCTGACCCCTAAAATGAACCTTAACAGCTAACTTCCCCCAACAGATAACATTTAATCATTAGCATAACCCTAAAATGTAACTGCTAATCTTAACCCTCAACTGCGCCCAATATGTAACCCCTAATCCAACCCTTATAATGAACACTTAACTAAAACCAAAAATGAACCTAATACGTAACCCCCAAAACCTGGACCCCGTCCTTAATCTTACTCCTAATCCCTAAAATGTTGTACTTAAAGGGCAACTGAAGCCAAGACTTTTTTTTTATTTTTGATCGAGTGGAAAGAGATTAGAACCCCTGTCAGGTATTTTATTTTTTGCTGTCTGGGTCCCTGTTAAAGGAGAACTATGAGATGAGTGGTTTTCACTCACCTCATAGTTCTAGCCGACCTGTGACAATGAGACTTTCACAGGTCGGCTTAGTAGATCGGGAGGTGAGCGAACACATACCAGCGTTCGCTCCCCTCTCGATCCTGTCACAGCTCTCTGTCGTGACAGGGGAGGGGCTGGATTCCCCCCTCCCCGCTCCAATCCACCAGCGCTGACTGGCGGAACGGACGGGGGAGGGGGCGGGTACAGCTGGCTCTGCCTCTAGATAGGCAGAGCCAGCTGTCAGTCACGCAGCTGGGCGGATCCAGACATAATTGTCGGAATCCGCTTCAGCTGCGGCATCTCAGTATACCGCGAGCTACAGCTCCCTATATACTGAGCCTAGGGTGACGGGAGGACGCTAGTTTGTGTCCTCCCGTTACCCTAAGGAGAACTATGGGGAAAAGACTTAACCCCATAGTTCTCCTTTAAGGAGATTCCCCCTCTCTTTTTGACTTGAAGAAAATGCCAAATTTTGGGTTGTCACCAGAACATAAATAGGTGGAAAATCTTGCATGCGTTCATATGCTACACTGGTATAAATGGGGGCTAACACTTATCCTACCCCCATCTGACCCTTAAAATACAGTCTAACCCCTAAAATGAACCTAGTTTTGCTGACCACCATGGTTTTCCCTTACTTTGGAGGGATTTCCTCTTACCTTCTGTTGTGGCTTTCGGACAGGGAGTGAAGGGAAATTTTAATTTAAGTCTGTCCTCCAGAGGTCTTGCTTGCTTGCAGATTACAGATGCGGAAGACTCCTGTTGACTATCTCTATCCAAAAAGCAATGGGTTTTGGCTGTTCACGTGGAATCCCCCCCAGAGTATGCATATTGAACATGCAGAGCAACTGCAGGGAAATGCAGAAACCGGCTCAAAATTCAAAACAGGCTAAAAATTCAAAATTCCCAAATACCGAATTTTACACAGGACACCAGCTCAGTGTGTTTGAATGGAATCCATAGTGCTTGTGTATCAGTTCTTTGCTTATCACACAAAAGATAAACTTGCATACAAATGTATTGTACTTTATAGTTAGGCGTAAATCATACACAACTTCCCGCCAAGAGCTAAGCACGTCCCTCCTTGTCTATTCTTCAAGGTCATTGTCATATAACAGTCCTTCTGATCTGTGTGCTACGGAGGAAATTGCTTAAAGTGCCTTTAAGACATAAAGAACGTGCAAACAGTGGGAAAGGACATGCGGTGCAGACAATGGAGTTCTAGAAGAGATTTGCAAGTTTGCAGCAAAATCCATGACTGCCTCCAAAATACCAATACATAAACAGAGATAGATTACGTAGCCAGAATCATTCGAGGCAGACCTGCTTTTGTAGTTCGGAAACACCATCACTTATGTGAAATACAAGACTACATCTCTTTTAAAGGGCAAAGCTATTAGCATTGGAATCTCTCAGGCTATTCGCTTGGCTGTAATCACAGTAAACCATCAGAAAGAACCAACAAATTGCATGTGAATCACAATATCCATCAATGCAAACAATATACTCAAACTTGTAGTTCTAGTGCAGTAAAATAGAGTTGCACAATATTGTTACTAGAAAGACATGCTGGGACCTATAGTACCTTAAAGTAGATGTATGACATTTAGTTTGCTCAAGCCTCATGTATCAAAAATAACGTTTACAACCTAACTGCAGCCACTTCCTGTCTATATGCAAACCAGCGATGGCTGCATGGCACCAGCGGTGGCTGCATGGCACCAGCGAAAGCTGCATGATACCAGCGTTGGCTGCATGGCACCAGCGATGGCTGCATGATACCTGCCATGGCACCAGCGGTGGCTGCATGGTACCAGCGATGGCTGCATGGTACCAGCGAACGCTGCATGATACCAGCGGTGGCTGCATGGTACCAGCGATGGCTGCATGATACCAGCGGTGGCTGCATGGTACCAGTGATGGCTGCATGGTACCAGCGAAAGCTGCATGGTACCAGCGAACGCTGCATGATACCAGCGGTGGCTGCATGGTACCAGCGATGGCTGCATGGTACCAGCGAAAGCTGCATATGGCACCAGCGGTGGCTGCATGATACCTGTTATGGCTGCATGGCACCAGCGATGGCTGCATGGTACAATTGATGGCTGCATGGCACCAGGGATGGCTGCATGGTGCCAGCGATAGCTGCATGGTTCCAATGATGGCTGCCTGGCATTTCTCAGGATGGGTTTCCTAATGGTGAGAACACTGGGCCATGCCTACATAACATGTGCCAAACAGCCAGTTGTGTCCCTATCAGAAGCCCACGTGACAGGGTGACAACGCAGGAGCACGACTGAGTGATAGGGACGGATTGTTGTCACCCTATAACAGGAACAAGGACCTTCATGGCAGGATCACTAGGTATTATTTTAATGAACGCTGTAGATGTACAAATATTGTAAAATACAGTAAGCTTTAATGAGATTTTAGTGATTTGGTTTATAAATACTTCAACGGCTAGAGAGTTGCAGGCCATCTAAGGCTTCATGCACATAGATGGCTAAGCTAGGGTTGCCACCTGTCCGGGATTCACCCTGAGAGTCTGAGTTTTGAATGCTGTGTCCTGGTTTCATGGCAGCTGAAACCCAGACACAAAATGTCAGGCAAACAGGGGCAACCAAAATTAAGATAGGGGCTACTGGCCCCCCACTGAAAATAGTCTTGACCGTGATATTTACTTATGAATGAGCGACGCTATTTACATATAAATAAGCCGCGATTCATTCTCCCAAAAATGTTTCCATACGTCGCTAGAGTGTTTGGGTTTTGCTGAATGTAAAGGTGGCAACTCTAGGCTAAACCCATGCAATGTAAACATATACAGGTGAAACTCGAATAATTAGAATATCGTGCAAAAGTAATTGCAGTAAGTGCTGCAAAAGGGGCCCAAACCAAGTACTGAGTACATATGCATGCTTGTACTTTTCAGAGGTCCGATATTGTTCTATGTACAATCCTTGTTTTATTGATTGCATGTAATAATCTACTTTTTTGAGGTTGTGGATTTGGGGTTCTTGGGGTTTTCATGAGCTGTAAGCCATAATCATCACAATTATGACAAATCACGGCTTGAATTATCTTGCTTTGCATGTAATGAGTCTCTCTCATATATTAGTTTCACCTTTTAAGTTGCATTAGTGAAAAAAAATGAACTTTGCACAATATTCTAATCATTCGAGTTTCACCTGTATATCCCGTCCAGGGAGCCGCAGGTGCTGGGTACAGCCTGCCATAGAAGTCAATGGCTGTAGGCAGCTGTATGCGGGTACACACTGGGTCTCCTGTGCAGGTGCATATGTGTGCTGACATAAATCCCTGGATGCAGGTTTTCTGTACACATACGAGGCTGTACACAAGTACCAGCAAATACCCGGGTACAGTTGCCTACAGTCATTGGCTTCTATGGAAGGCTGTGCACAGCACCTGTGGCTCCCTGGCTGGGAGAAATAGCCGGTGTTTAGGTTAAACGGGCTTGGCCAGCCATATGCATGTAGCTTAAAGCATTCGAATAGGACATACGCTGATCCTGCCCTAAAGCAGTCAACAAATAACATACTCCAGGAGTTAGATTTTAGAACTTTTAACTTTCTTTAACTGGCATCAGTACCCCTATCCACATACAGAAACATCCACTTAAAACAGTAGTTGCAGCTGAAAATTGAGTTTCTTGGTACAAGGTCATCTATATAACCCCAAAACAAATACAGTGGTAACTCGGTTCACGAATGCTTCTGTTATACTGAATGTTACTGAATAGTTCGCGAACAGGAAGTTCGGCAAAATGTTGCTTCCGGTCGCGAACTCCGCATCGAGTGACGAACACAACCGCAGCCATCTTTCGTGCTCTGACACATGGTTGTGGCTTCCTCTAGTCGAGATTGCAGTCTGATCACAGTTTGATTCGATTTGCAACCAGAATCATTGAACTAATTAAGTTTGTGTACCTCTGGTCACTGTATGTTATGTCTTGAAGATTACAAGTCCTTAGAGGTGGTGGCTGCATTAGTTTTCTTTTGTGTTAAAAGTGCTTCAAAGATATAAGGATTTAATGAGCTGAGCTCAATGACGTCTGCCCATATGTAAAGTATTACTTCTAAATGGAGTGTCCCTTTAAGGCGTTCCTCCTCATCCTAGCATGCCGAAAATGTTTTCTGGTCCCTCAATACGACGCTTCAGCGGAATGTTGACTTCAAGAGTGTCATGTTAATCGTGTTCACAGTCTGGTCTATTATTTTGCTGTACGCTATAAAGCGGCAACTAGAAAACAGGAATATGTGAGCACAGTTTGCACACTTCCAGCAAGCCTTCTGAATGACTATCAAGCTTTAATGAGATTCCAAATTTAGACTGAGTCTCCTGAGCAATTATAACCGGCATCACTAAAGCTTTTACTGTTTATAATTCTAAATAAGGTTAGAATAATCAGGTTCCTCTTGACTTAGCTTTTTAGCCTTCAATTGAGGTTTAGTGGTTGATAAAAAGCAGTGTGTAGTCACTTATCAACCAATTCTATTAATACCATTGTTTTTAGGTTTGAGCTGAGAAACAACCTATCAAGCTTGGAATGCCTGTCGGTGATCTATAGTAATATTTTTAGGGTTATAACCCCTATCAACTTTTTTGCCATTGGGGCGATTTCACTTCCTGTCCGATAGCCACAGCAGGAAGTGAGAGGAGATCCCACCAAAGTGAGGACGATCCCTGGTGGTCAGCAGGGATGTGAAGATAGGTTACCAACACACTCAAATATTGTTTACTGCAAATAACGTTACATAGGTCCAAAGTGCCAACATTTTGGGGCTACACAGGGTACCTTCCTCAAGGCGATGCGCTGACCTTCACATCTCTGAGGTTCTGTACAGCCCCACCCATGGTGGTCACTTTGAGCACCTATCTTATCTACATTGGTCACAACGCTGTATAGTGTGCAGGAGGCACTCATCTCTATTTAAGGTTGTTGAAGCTGACAATATCGGATCAAAGGGCAACTCTTTGATCTTCAGATAATCCCACAACACAATAGAATGTGACAATATTGTTACAATGTATACTATATTTTTAAACGTTTGTGGATACTTGACCATCACACCTATATGAGCTTGTTTAATATTGTAGTCTAAAACTGTGGATGATAATAGAGGAGTTGGGTCCAGCATGTTGCTATAACAGCTTCCACTCTTTTGGGATGGCTTTTCAAGATTTTAGAGTGTGTCTGGAGGAATTTGTGCCTATTCACCCAAAAGAACATTTGTGAGGTAAGGTACTGATGTTGGAGGAGAAGACTTGATTCACAATCCGCATTCCAATTCATCCCAAAGGTGTTCAGTAGGCTCTGCGCACTGACCATCACACCTCTATGAGATTGTTGGACATTCAATTCCAAACTATGTCCATCTTTATGAAGTTGCCCCCTTCCCTTTGTGCCTATATCAGCCTCCACTCTTCTGGGAAAGCTTTTCCATAAGATTTTGGAGTGTGTCTGTGGGAATTTGTGACTATTTAGCCAAAAAAGAACATTTGTGAGGTCAGGTACTGATGTTGGATAAAAATATCTGGCTCACAATCAGTGTTCCAAGTCATCCCAAATTAATTCAGTAGGGTTCAGATCAAGGCTATGTGCAGTGACCATCACACCTCTATGAGCTTGTTGGACATCCCATTCCAAAACCATGGCCGTTCATATGGATTTGCCCCTTCTCTTTGCAGCTAGAACAGCCTCCACTCTTCTAGGAAGGCTTTCCACAAGATATTGGAGTGTGCCTGTAGGAATGCTGGAACAGAAAAGGGCCCTCACCAGACTGTTACCATAAGGTTGGAAGCATGCATTTGTCTAAAGCAGGGGTGGGCAACTGTGGTCCTCCAGCTGTATTGTAACTACAAGTCCCATAAGACTAACAGTTACACGTCCATGACCGAGTGCCCGACTTTTTAGAGGGGGTGACACCAAACTGACTGTCAGTCATTTTGGTGTCACCCCTCCAATAGTGTCACCCGGGTGCGGACCACACCCCCTGCACCCCCCTTGTGACGCCACTGATGTTGGTATTTGTAGTTAAGCACAACTGGAGGACCGGCGTTACCCACCCCTGGTCTAAAGTGTCTTCGTATCCTGTAGCATTAACAGGTCCATTCACTGGACACATCTGCACTCTATCAGTGTCAATGTCCACATACTTCTGGTCATATTGTAGACATGATGGTCAGGTGTCCACAAACGTGTATTTATGGATAAAGTCTGCAGCCACTGTTTGCACACATCATTCACACAGGAGCCAATGTCAGTGCTCCCAAACACACACGAAGCGGGGTTGGCCAAGGTCATTGGATGAAGCTGCTTTAGATCTTAAAATGGTAAAACACCATAACCTATCACAATTCAGCACAATTACTTTATTATATAAATACAGTGGAGATTAAGACACAATGACCTTCAATGTATTCAAACTACAGCAGACTGAGAAGAGGTACATTTTTATAAATAGGCCCTAGAGTGTCATTTGACTATTAAATTGAGAATCATTAAAGTGTGACACACCAGAGATCACAGGGCCCCCGACTGGAAGGGATTGATGCTTAAGGTGGCCATACACTCTACAACCATCGCAAGACTTTAGTCTTGCGATGGTTGTAAAGGGATTAAAAAAACTTACGATCTGCCTATCTTGGACAGGCAGATCGCACTCTCGATCATCGCAAGCCCGCCCCCCTGAGGGGCGGGCTTCCGATGACCGCAATGCTGAACGGGCAGTGTGCGCGTGCGCACACCGGCCCGTTCAGCATTTGTCTTCCGAGCACCGTTCTAACCAGCCGAGAATCGTACGATTCCCTGCTGGTTTTCGAACATGCTGGTTCGACAGAAGACGTGCGACCGTACAGTAGAAACGGTCGCACGTCTCTGTTCACACTGCTCGATTATCGTACGAAAACCCGATCGCATACGATTATCGTACGATAATCGTGCAGTGTATGGGCACCTTAATACTGCTACTTCTGCTGTCACCATCTGTAACCAGTTACCTTCATCATCAGCTGTAATTACCATCACACACCCTAAGCTAAGTAACGTCATTTATGCATATTTATGTATGGCGGTATGTGTATTGCTAACAGCATGTCAGAAGGTGTAAATGGCAATTCTGCAAGGATTACATAACAGTGCTTGGTAAAGCCTGATTTAACCCTTTTGTTACAGAGTCAAACCGACGTGCAAGTAGGATAGAGCAGGGGTAGGCAAACTCCGGCCCTCCAGCTGTGCTGAAACTGCAAATCCCATCATGTCTTTGACTCTAGGAGTCATGCCCGTGGCTGTCAGAGTCTTGCAATGCCTATTGGGGCGTGTATTTGCACCACGGCTGGAGCTCCGAAGTTTGCCTACCCCTGGGATAGAGCAAGGAGCCATGAGAGGGCAATGCTGAACTCAAAGCAACCAATCACGTTTCAACCTGAACACCAAACAAAGAATAATTCCACTTTTTAGGATCGTGTTTCAAGTTATACCTATACTGAGGGTGTAACATAAAACATGCACACCTAGTTATGGCCTTGTGACATCCTCTCTGTGCTGTGCATAACCTGTGCAGAGAGCAGAGCGGTAGGAGGGACGAAGCAGGTCCCACTCACTACTGGCTGAAAACTACAGGAGGGAGCAGAGACAAGACCAGTCACCCTGCACGAGGCGAGAGAGCAGCAGTGAGCAGTCTTTATTACAGGAGGGGGGGGAGACAAGACCAGTCACCCTGCACAAGGAGACAGAGCAGCAGTGACCGGTCTTTATTACAGGAAGCCCCGAGTCTCACACTGGACTACTGCACAGATCTGGAAGAAATACACAAAGCTCACTGAGATTCAAGGTAGGATACACATGACTCTTGTATTCAGACAATATTTGCTTATCCCAGAGTTCAGCTTTTGCTAGTCCAGGGTATTCACAACAATGAAAGACGATTACTGATTAGTTGCTATAGAATACTTTGTTTTGTAGAATGCTGTCTAATAAAATAGACTTATCAATGGATGAACCTAATATACCCTGAAGAAAAAGCTCTGACAATTAGGTAAATGGATAAACCGGCCATCTGCAAACGCAGCTGAACTATTCTACATATGGGAGTTCCCAAAAAGTTTTGATGTACCTTTAACATGAGTAGGGCTGCAGCTAACGATTATTTTCATAATCGATTAGTTGGCCGATTATTAAGTTCGATTAATCGGTTAATCGGATAAAAAAAAAAAGGCTCCAGTGATTGACGACTAGCAAACTCTTGGCATGCTCCATCCTTCAGTGAAATCGCCCCTTTGACAAAGGAGTGCTGCAAACAGGACCATCTGGTCACATCGCATTGGATGTAGGTAATTAATCCAAGAAATTTAATTTGAACGCGGCTTGAAATAAAGAGAAATATATAGTGCCAATTACGGGTGCGGATAAACGGTTCTCGCAAATATCCAGTGGAATCCATATTAATTTACTCTAATTAGTAATCTAACCTTGGTGACTGATGGAAAAATAGAATCAGCCAGCTACAATTCAGATTTTATAACTGACCTGTTTTAAAGAGACTATAATAAATATGTGAAATAAAGTTCACACTGCAATGAAAACTGAATATTCAACTGCCAGAGCCGCCAATCTTTGCTGCTATAAGGAGAGCCTTGTGCATCCCAATGTGCATTGCTTGTACAGCTCCCTTGCGTGCCCTGTAGAGGTGCTGGGAGCCAGAATGTGACATCACTCTGGTCCAGGAACCTCTACAGGGCACGTGAGGAAGCTGCAGCGATGCATGTATGGATGGAGCTCCCACGCGGCCATAGCCTCATCCCACCTCAAGCTGACACTCGGCACCGGGCAACATATTTTGAATGGCTGCTTGACGTGAGAACTGACAGTGCTGCGCTATGGGGAGGCTGAGGAGCCCCTCACCTAAAAAAGTGAAAGGCACGAGGCAACCCACTGAAACCGGGGTCGTGACTCACTTTTGGGTCAAGACCCACCAGTTAACCCACCCAGTTGACCCACCCAACTGGTGGGTCTTAAACCAAAAGTGGGTCGCGACCCAGGGTTCAGTGGGTTCAGTCCTCTGGCACCTGTGATGAGGATGCCAATGTCTAACCCATCCCCATCCCAACCTGAGCGCTTTCATTCAGCACTACCAAAACTAACATGAATTACAAAAACAGCGAAAGGGAATGAATGAGAGCCGTACTGCAGCATGGAAGGATCCCGACAATATTGTCAGAATTCATCACTCTGCCTGATTGACAGCTGGCTCTGCCTCTCTAGAGCCAGAGCCAGCTGTGCCTGCCCCTTCCCCTGTCTTTCCCTCCAATGAGCACAGGAGGAACAGAGAGGGGAGGGTGGAAAATCCTGCGGGGAGCGGTGACTGTCTGCATATAGAAGACTGTGAGCTGAATGATCAGTGGTATGTGATCGTTCAGCTCTCGATCTATAGAGCCTATAGATCTATATGTGACAGCTGCAGTGTCACACACCGGCTCTAAGAGTGTGTTGTACTCCCCCAATACGTCTCCTTTAAGGGCTAACCACAAGTTTGCTTTTAGGGTAAAAAAGAATAATTAGAGTCAACTACAAATTTTATTCAGCGACTTGTCCCTTTTATAAAAGAGCTAAAATAATGTTTGTTTTTTTCATTTGGCATTACAAACACGAACAAACGTAAACTTAAAAAGTTTACACAGTAAAAAAATTAAGAAATAGTAAAAAAAGGAATGACGAATTTAATGAAGAAAAATAGGGTTCACTAAGAGTTGATAAGGGGCTTTTTTACGCATAACATAATGTAATAAATTACATTACACATAGAAATATAACTGGTGCATAAAGTCAAGCACATAGCCATGCAATGTCCATTGACAGACATTAGTTTATGAAGATATTTTAGACAATTGTAAGCTTCCAACTTTATGGTGACAGTCTGGTGAAGGCCCTTTTCTGTTCCAACATGACGGTACCCCTGTACACAAAACCAGCTCCATAAAGACAAGGCTTGATGAGTTTGGTGTGGAGGAACTGTGGTGGCCTTCACAGAACCCTGACCTCAAACCCTAGCCAGGTCTTCTTATCCAACATCAATACCTGTCCTGAACACCTTTGGGATTAATTGGAACACTAATGGCAAGCCAGGTCTTCTCATCCAACATCAGTACCTGAACCGAACCCTACTGAGCACCTTTGGAATGAATTGGAACACCAATGGTGAGCCAGGTCTTCTGGTTTAACATCAGTACCTGACCTCACATATGTTCTTTTGGCCGAATGGGACAAATTTCCCACAGACACACTCTAAAATCTTGTGGAAAGCCTTCCCAGAAGAGTGCAGTCCGGTCTATTCACAAAGGGTGGCCTGCTCCAGATCAATGCCCATGGTTTTGGGACAAGATCTCCAACAAGCTCATATACCGTAGACATGACGGTCACAAACTTTTGGTTATATAGTGCATTTGCACATCTTTAGTTTGTACTAAATCTATTCGTCATGGAAGGGCAGGTACTGAATGTCAAAGCAAAGTCTTCTTTAGATGCCTGGAGTTCAGCTTTAAGAAGTCATGAACCTTAAAAATGACTGAAGATTTTTTTTATAAAGCCACAACCTTTATAATTGCTCTTCCAAACCTCCTTTTAAAGATGGTGAATCTGCTCGGTCAGCAAAAGTAAGGAATAGGAAGCAAAACAGCATTAAAGGGGAAAAAGTTGTTAGCGTTGAGGCCAACTTACTCTCTTCTTCCGGCCTCTTCTTCATTGGGGCGAGCATCCCTTGCACGGCCGGGTTTCCCTGGTATGGTGCAGGATCTTTACACATCCTGAGGTTCTCCATTCTGCAAGAGATGCAGACCACCTCACATCAGTCAGTGTCCAGCAAAACTGAGCGCTCTGCAGACAAAACTATGCACCCCACTCCTCCAAACCTTATAGCTGAACTCCACACAAAACTCTATTTTTGGTTAGAATGGGGAAGAGCTAAACCACTTTTTAATGCAACTACTGGGGAGATTTCTCCTTATTCCCTACCTTGGATAAAAATCAGGACATTGCCACTAAGGACTGGTGACAGCATCATTGCCCCCACTTTAGATTCTCAAGATGTAAAGTGCACTCCATCGAGAGAAAACAGCTCACAGCAGTTCCTTGGGTACCACCTAGGCAGGAAGTGAGGAGAATCTACCCACTGGGGACACAGACAACAAGAATAACTCAACAGAGCATCTAACACGTCCCCACTCTATCCACACAACAGGTTGTGGATGGAGTTCCACTTTAAAATAAACCCCTTCTACACGCAGGTACATACTGTATAGCCTCGCAGTTTGGTCATTCGTGACTTAAGGGAGAACTCCAGGCAACACAAATGAAAATAAAAAATCTGAACTTCTATTTACCCCTGTCTGGTTTTTTTTTGTTTTTATTTTTGGATGTACCTCCTGAGGAAACAAAAGGCAATATTGCATAAGGTGTTTGGCCTGTAGCAGGAAACAAAGCCAACATTCTGATTCTGTGAATTCTGGAAAATGTACTTACCAATACACACAATTCAGTCTGATCCAGCATTGCCTCCTCCTCTATACTCTTACCTTGATTGCAGGAGGCCGCTCTCAGCTGCTGTGAAGGGAGTTTGCTGCATTCATTGTAGGTACTGCTGCCACTCACAAGCAGAAACAGAAGAAAAGTGTGACAAATCTGATATTATGTATATTGACCGGCCATAATGATCATGAATGGAGTCCTCCTTTATTGATCATTTGTGCTCAAACCCAAAGATGATGTCATAAAAAAATGATATGGTGATCCATAAAAATAGATGATCCTATTATGCCCCCCAAAAAACAGGTTTATGTTATAAAATATACTGTATATAAGCTGTATATATATATATTTTATGTATATATATATATATATATATATATATATATATATATATATACTGTATACATACATATACACTATATACAGTATAGCTCTTCCTTCGTTTCGTCCGAACGTGCTGAGGCTGTTCGGCTGAGCCAAAGAGAGAGGAAGTGAGCCGAATGCTGCCGTTGTACGGCTAAAAATAGCCATACACGGCTGCAGTGAATAGCTGAAGAGGCTTCGGCTCAGTTAAGCTGGCCATACACCTTACAACCATCGCATGACTTTCAACGTGCGATGGTTGTAAGGTAATTAAAAGCTTGTATGATCTGCCCATTTTGGACAGGCAGATCGTACTTGCGATTATCGCAAGCACGCCCCGCTGGGGGGAGGGCTTCCGATGACTGCAATGCTGAGCGGGGAGTGTGCGCTTGCGCACACCGACCCGTTTGGCATTTGTCTTCTGAGCACGCCACCAACCCGCCGAAAATCGTACGAATTTCGGCAGGTTTTCCAGCGTACTCGGAAGACAAAAGACGTGCGACCCCACAGTAGAAACGGTCGCACACCTTCCATACACCTGCCGATTATCGTACGATAATCGGCAGGTGTATGGGCACCTTTATTCATTCAGTTGCCTTCGGCAGCATTGGGAATAACCCCTTATGTTTCTCTGGATTAAATGGAGGGATTTTGGTAATAACAACATGTATACCTTGGTAATACTCAAACACTACGTCTTATCTGTTTTTAGAGACTTGTGGTGCCTTTGTGTGTGACTTAATATTTTCCTTTTCACTTTTTATTAATTAAAATAGAAATATATTTCAAATAATGTGATGGATCTGGATTATTGACATAGCACCTGAAAAGTCACAGTTACTGATAGGTATATACAAAACGAATTATGAATTGGTTTGGACAAGATTCTATTATGGAAATGAACATTTACTGTAACTGAACTGAGAACATAAGGGACAGGAGTAAGTGAGGTTAACACTGTTCTTGGTCCTTACAAAGCGCTACAGTATGTTTGAAGGCCGCACCTTGACCTGAGTGACTCCATATTGTTTGCCTAATGTCATGACAGGACAAGCAGACTTGGCTGAGGAAGAGCTTGCTTCGGCACTTGAAAACATCACTGTAAGCAGCATCAAACTCCATTACAACCTGAAATTAATTATAACTGCAATACATAAATGAGTGAGGATCTAAGAAGAACTCAAGCTCATGTTGTAACACATAACTGTGAAGCGTATTGACTGCCAAGAAATTGTAAATCTCTTCAGCCATTCTTGAGATTCCGACAACTGTCCCCCCTCCCTTCCCATCACAAGCAGACAGGTGACTTATTACACTTATTTCCTGGTTCAGTTTTGCCACTTCCTGTGTCACCTTTCCACCTCCAGCTAGCTCATGCAATGCATGATTATTTAGATTGTAAGCTCTCACGGGCAGGGCCCTCGTCTTGAATTGTATTGTAACTGTAATGTCTTCCTTATATTATAGAGTGCTGCACAAACTGTTGGAGCTATATAAATCCTAAATAATATTAATAATAATAATAATCTCTGTCCAATGGGCAGGACGGTGTCACAGAAAGCAGAAAAGCTGAACAGGAAGCAACCTGTAGAGCTAAGGGGGGCATTGAGAAGATCCGTCACCCTGAGAGCAGCCGAACAGCCTTATGAATCGCTAAGAATGTTCCAATTCAACCAGTAAAGAAAAATCTGAATTTTCCAGTGACCTTATTAATTTCTGCCACTGGCTCTGGGCAAAGAATAGGCCAACATACAGTATATAGTTACTCAGTCTAAATCCCGCACACTCACATCTCAAACAAATACCATGCTTAGAATCAAATCATTGCATCATCAAATCAAATGTATACAGTATGTCCAATCCTTGAGCCAGCAGGACATTTTTAGAAGCCACCTCCATTGACAACTAGAAAAAGCTAAAGGCAAGGTGTGACCCGGAATGGGTACCGGGTGGCCATCTTGGTGATGGACTCTGGTGTTCCATGGCAGAGAGAGTGGGATAATGTCCCCCCGTCGGGTCCCCTCCTTTCTCTAGCAACTTTACAGAGGGGGTGACACCAAATTGTTAGTCATTTTGGTCTCACCCCTCCAATGGTGTCACCAGGGTGTGGGCCGCAATGTTCAAAAACGAAAAATAAATCTGTATTTCTATATTCAATTTCAGTTCTATCTCACTCCTAATAACGATATCTATCTAGAAGTTTGTAAACTAAAGATGTCCATAAAATGTACTTCCTCAATGCACTGACACCATTTCACTCAGCCCTGCGAATATGCACTTCCTTGATGTCACCATTCTCACAGAGCCTGCCATTTGAATTCCAACTCAACATCTTAACAATGTAACATTTTCATTGATTGCTGGAAGCAAGGCATGTTGGGATATGTAGTGTTGAGAAATGGAGAATGCATCACATCGAATAGGCCCGAGCGAATAGGCCCGAGCCCATCCTTATATGCTGGCACTTTGCAACTTTTTGAAGCACCAGCTGTAATTTTGTAAGGAGCATTGGCTACTTAGCTCCTGGGATTTGTCCAGTCTTGATGTTACTATATGTCAAATGAAGAGCAGCTCCTAAAAAGTGTTAGCTTTTACAGTAAAAACTGTCTGTTCTCCGTAGACATCTGCTCTACCGACATGTAATGCTAGACACTCCATGTGCTCAATACACTGTACAGATGAATGAAGACTAAAAAATGAGCACCAGCTAATCATCTCCAGAGTCCAAAAAAACCTTTACTGGGTTCACAAATGGTGACAAAATGATGTGCACAGCCAACATATTTCGGGGGTCGGGAATCCTCCTTCACTTGAGCTTAAAAGAGAACTATGGGGTAAGTGTTTTTCCCCATAGTTCTCTTAAGGGTCACAGGAGGACATAAACTAGCGCCCTCCCGTGACCCCAAGCTCAGAATATCGTGAGCTACAGCTCGTATTTCTGTCCATCCAGTTCTAAGATTTACTCAGCTGTGACCGTCAGACAGCCCTGTCTGGCAGGGCGGGAGACCTATTTTTTTTAATTCGCACTCACAGGTCATGTCCCTCCACCAGCCTGTGATTGGACTGTAAATGGACGGGCAGCAGATTGATAAACTCATCTCTCTGCTTTCTCCTCCTAACAGCATGCTCTTTGTTAGCACATAACCAGCGCAACACAACTGTCTGGCTCCCTGTGCTGCTTCTACCTCCCCTGGTCTGAGCTCTGCTTTACAAGAGGCTGATGACGAGTCAGATTCAGGTACTTGCATGATTATATGCGCTTTTAATGCAAGCAGCGTATGCGCGCATGAACACCGAGCTGCATTAATCCCAAGATGGACTTTCGTTTCATCCTCCAAGTTTTACAATTTCACTTAAAGCTATTTCGGGGAAAAGGGAACGACGGCGTCCTTCGAAATTAATAATATTTCCGAGACGCGCGTCTTGCAATTGTTGATATTTTTTTTTTATTAAGACGCGGAGAGGGTAGCGGAGTGTCCCGCAGGAGGGAGATGAATGAGCATTTGGAGAGTGCCAGGAAAATCATTTACATACCTCTTTGAGCTCGGAGACTTGGGGCTGGCAAAGCTGCTTTGAAAACGCTTGCCAACATCAGAGGGCCAGCTGCACTACAGATCACGGAACGGCAAACATGCTTACAGCGGGGAGAGGCGTGCGAGGCGGCCAAACGTGTGATGCTGGGCTTGTTTGCTGAGGATATTACGTCTGCTTTATCCTCATACAAAGCAGGGGGAACAAAGTCGCTTCAAAACGCTTAAAGTAAATCCCCCTCTCCCAAAAAAAAAGGAAGAGCTAGGACATGCATCGGCTGAGTACTCAGATAAAAGAAACTTGTTTGCAGTCTGTCAGTCAAAGTTTGGAGTAATTAAAGTGGAAATCCGGGCGAAATAAAAACATTTCAGATATACAATAAAGTGTATCAGCAGCATTAACACGGCAGGTTTTGTCTTCCTGATTCCTCCATAACAAACTGTAGTTTCGTCACCTGTTGATCCTGTAGGTATATCTGTTATTTTTACATTTCCTGTAACAGGGTGACAACGCCGTTTGTTCTGCAGGCAAAAACGCACAGCAGCGTTGTCACCCTGTGAACAGACTAATCCCAGATGGACATTTAATTCTGAAGGATTTTTAAAAAAGAACTCTGGGCACAACTTTTTTTTTTTAACCCTTGCAGAAGGGCTACCACTGTAAGCACTTGTCTCGGTCTAGATGCAAAAATAACAAAGGTATACCTTACTCACCTTTTTAGCAAGAGAAAACATTGAAAGCCAACTTCTGCTAACATACAGTGAGTTTTGTTTTAGAATAAAGATTTAAAGTACAACTGTAATATTGATGGGTTGTCATTTAGGAATGCACTTCAGGTTGGGGGTCCACCATGACTTCCAACTATACCCAAGAGCGGGCGATGTAGCTAAATCATTTACCCACCTGGCAAACTGAGGACATCTTGGGTTTGGTTCGAACTCAAGGTCGCTAAGCGAGCGAACCGGCCAAATCGTCCGCCTGCTCAGCAACCATGATTCCAAACTGAACCCAAGATGTTTCCAGTTCGACAAACCTCTGTTTCCTAGGATTCAATGACACTGTGTGGCCCGCACAGTATCATTGGTTGGCAGACGGCTGGGGCGGACAGCATCATTGTTTGCTGGGATACAGATGGGCACACCATAACAACCTATGATGCTATGGGGCCATCAGTAGCGCCACCAATAATGCTGGATGGGTGGCAAACCGTCAATGGTGGCTAAGAACAGTGGCATTGGTTCTTATGGCACACCCGCCTGTGTTATAACAACCAATGACACTGTGCAGCCTAGCCACTGGCATCTTAGTAGCCAATGCCACTGTGTAGGTGACACAGCATCACTGGTTGTTAGAAAACAGGCAGTCCTGGGTTCGGTTGGCTTGTAAGTTTGGGTCACCCTGGTTTTCTCATCAATCTAGCGGTCTCTGATATACGGTCATTGTCCACCAGAAAACTACCTCTGCGCACGCGACAGTCCAATTCATTCCTATTGGTATGCTGTACTATGCTGGACCACAAAAGGCTGACAAGACTTGTGGAAGGCAAGAGTAGAGTCATGTATTTCCCCGTATCCAGAATTATGGGGTTGTCAAACTTGTATGGGTTTCTGAATGCATACATGCTACTGTCACCCATTAGGGTTGCATGTAGACATCAGGCTGTCTTAGGTGAATGATGATGTCCTTTTAGGTGAGATGTCCTCAGTATTCCAATTGTATGACAACCAACATCATTCAACCCCGTGGACTGAGGAAATTCTGTGAGTGCAGGGTGTCATGGATCTGCCCTATTAAGGGCCTTCATCACGGGGGGCCTGTATTCACATATTTTGATGCAGAGAGCAGCACTGTCAGCACTGCTCTCTGCATTATTTAAGACCAACCATTGCCAGGGAAGGTTAGAAGAGGACTCTCGTGTCACAAGGCCAACCTAG
>NW_017306347.1:144615-159408 GCF_000935625.1 Nanorana parkeri | reverse complement strand
GTGTGAACAGAGCCCAGTTGGGCTTTAATTTGGCCACAACTGTCTACAGACATCCACAAGTAGGAAACAAAATAAGAAAACAATTAGCACAATTTTGTAAATTCCAAAGCTTGGTGCTGCCCCCTCAGACCCCGCTGACCTAGACACTGGCCCACGAACCCCATGATGGTAAATTATGGTAAATACAGCCCCAACCCCCATGAGCCAGATTGTTCTTGGCTCAAACTTGGCATATTCAACAGATCGGAACAAAATGAATGGCAGACGAGAGCGGGAAAAACAATAGCTGCCATTATGACATGTTTGTCATATCGCTCTTTCAGCAGAACACCTCCATCCACCAACATGAAGTGATATTTAGTCTACATGACACATTAAATGCAAGTGCTGGAGCTGTTCCACCATCTCCCGGGAACTACAACAATGCCAAAATACATTGTACGAGATGCAATTGCCATTTCAATTAGTCTTCTATTAAAACTGTCACTGCGGGATTTTCCCATGCACCTGTGGCTGATTTTACAAAGGCGACATCAGGCACTTCGGATCCGTCTTTGTAGGAAAAAGTGTCACTCACTCGCAAAGCAGAACTCAGACATGCGGCCATTCCCTAATTAAAGTGAACCTATAGGAAATGTAAAGGTTATAAAATAGTGCAGAAGTAAGTTTCAGGAACCTAGAGTTGCCTGTACAAACCAATAGAAAAAAGCCGGTGACACACCATGAGATCCCTCAAAAGTACAACTTTATTATTCCTGGGCCAACAACATGAAGTCCCATCTGGGACCTCCCCCTCTCACATGTTTTACCCAAAATTAGGCTTCTCCCTCATTGCAAGAGTTAAGTACTTATTTTGTTCCAGATACAAAAAATAAATACTCATCTGATCCTTGGTCCTGTGGTGTTGACCGCTTCCCTCGCTCCACTTCTGCTGTCCATCGGTGTCCTCAAGTCGAATGGACCTGCAGTAGTCGTTGTAACATCATGGGTCCTTAGACTGTCAAAGCCTGGAGGAGAAGAGGCTGACGGGACTGGGTATCGGGGGAGTATATTTTCTTAATTTTCGTCCCAAGACCAAAATGAGCATTTAACCCTTGAACTGGGGGGGGTGGTAGCCCTCGCTGCAATGGTTCATTTGAATAAATCCTGGAGTTCTTCTTTAGAGGAAACAGTAGAGAGATTATACAATCATATCATAACATGCATGGTCAGCAGAAAGTGAGATTGTCATGTGTCATCTTGCTCATTTAGGACAATGTACAGGGCAGCCATCAGAAATTTTGGGGCCCCATACATGGCTCTAGACCTGGCCTCCTCTGCTGCCGGACTGGAAGTAATGTCACTTCTATCTGGTCCCACATCAGACGAGCAGCGGTGCTGATGGGGCCCCAGCCTGTCTCGAAGCCGCTGGATCGGCAATGCTAGGGCCCTGCACTGCTAGGCCAGGCCTCCTCCGGCGCTGCAGGGGCCCGACTGCCTCGTGGCCTTTCACCGCCGGCCGATACTCATGTAAGGGTCCCGGGCTGGCCTCCCAGGCCCCTTACATGAGTATCAGCCGTACGCCCCTGATGGCAGCCCTGACAATGTAACAGTGTCTTTCAAAAGCCCCAACCAAACCACTAGTGTTGGCTAGTGTTAGAAGCAATGGGGAGCGGCGGTTAGTCATGTAACAGTGCTCTTGTCTAAGGGTTGGATATTAGACCTGAGATCACATGACCCCCCTTAATACCCAGACGTACTGGATATTGTCTCAGGCTTTGACAGAGATGATAAGTGATGATGATCAAGCAATTTTCAACACCAACCGTCTCTGGTCTTGCCTTTGTCTTGACAAAGAGGAGCCACAAAACAGTGCTGTCCCCGTGCAAAAAATGGCCGTGGGGGTCAGGTTGGGTGTGATGATTGTTGACTACTGGCCATCAGCTTGTAACCTTTAGTGCAGTATATTGCTGAAATTAAACTATATATAAAATAATAGAACCATCAAATGTGCACAACCTAAAACTGGTTTACTCCTGAGCGGAATTCTCTTTTCGATGAAATGTAAGAGAGCTCCCTCCGCTCCCCTGCAAGAAGTTCCCCTTTAAGATCAAATGCTGACACGGTGTGACCAGAAACTCGCCTGGCATTTAATATTAATTATCCTGACATGCCCGCTGTGAGTCCCCTCTCTCTCACAGTTGCAGTATGGTTCATGTAATTCTATTAATGTTTAATGCGTTGTAATTACAATGATGTTTGCAGATATTTTGATCTGATTCTGGAAGGTAATTTTGCGCAGAGATATACGGGGTGGGTGGTGGGGGTGGGTTCCATCGCTGATCTCCCTCTGAAAGTCCAGGCTTTAATTTTTACCTCTCTGGTCTCTACTGCTGTCTATGGTTCCGCTGGGGAGAGTGAGAGGATGAGAAAGTGAACGGAGGAGAGCACCACTGGATCAGGTGCCCCCACTGAAAGATTTTCCTTTCATGTCCTGTCCCAGTGACAACTGTAAAATGTTGGATTTTGCAAAAGGTGAACTTATCCTTTAAGAGACAGCCATTTTCATTTCTGTTCTACATTCACATAAAGAAGGTGAAACACGTGCCAAGTGCTAACGCAGTGAGAGCTTTAATCACAGCCTTATTGCCATTCAGCGATGTGTGCGGTCCGACATTTAACAGCAGAGATGACACAATCCAATTCTGGAGCGTGAACTCTTTCTCTCCACTGCCGGCCAAAAGGGTCGACTCATCAAAGTGTATTTTCCCCCTGGAGACCCTACAAGGGGGCTGATTCAGCAGAGTCTTGAATATGTTAGGGGTTCGTAAGTCAACCCAATGGCGCGTTGTGGAGTCCTTTCTTTCTTTCTTTTTTAAAGCTTGACATGAAAAAAAGAAACCACAACATACTTCAAAAATGAAATGCAAAACACATGCAGAAGAAAAAAACATACTTTGAATGTGAATTCAGCTTAAAAGTAAAGTCCACCTTTTAGAAAAAAAATTATGAATGCGCATAATGCATAACAAATATGTATATTTAGTATATTTTTTATTTTTTTTGCAATGGAGCCACTAAAGTATTGCAACCATGATCAGTGGATGGCGGGTGCAATGCTCTGGCTCCTGCAGACTCTTTCTCCCATCCATGTCCATACCTTGGTATGCACATTCAGTAACATGGACGGGATGAAGAATGAATGGATGTGGGGAGAAAGTGGCCACATGCACATTTTAAGAGGAGAGGAGGCGGACCAAAAAAATGTATTGAAGATGGGGTGAGCAGAGAGGCCCAGGATTTGACAGATGAGTTGGAGTCACGTTCATCTGATATCATCAACGTATGTATTATGTAGAAACACCATCAACACATATCGCGGCTCTAAGACAGGGGTGGGCAACTGTGGCCCTCCAGCTCTTGTGGAACAAAAAATCCCATGAGGCATTGCAAGACTGACAGCTACAGAAATGACGCCCAGAGGCAGGTGCATGATGGGATTTGTAGGTAAAACAAAGCTGGAGGGCGGGAGTTGCCCACTCTTGCTCTAAGAGGACCACTTCTTCAGGAGAACACTAACATAAAGAAGATTGTAGAATAACTAAACCTGGTGCCTCTGCTCATCCCTAGCTTTTTTGGGTCCTCCTCCTCTCCTCACAATACCTCATTGATTTCCAATAGCCTCCGGCCCAGGACCAACCGCACAATTACCCAAGCGAGCATCAAGTGCGACCGCCTCCACAGGTACAGAAGTATTTCCCGTATATCCTATTGCCATGGCTGCCAGACATCCCACTTGGGAAATCTTGGAACCCGACTCAAGTGAGCTTCATCCTCCTAATATATTTCAAATCTTCTATATAACAAATGTGTATTGTTTAAACTACTACACTCAAGAGTAGGAGTGGGCAACTCTGGCCCGCCAGCTGTGCTTTAGATACAAATCCCATGATGCCTCTGCCTCCGGGAGTCATGCCTGTAACTGGCAGTCTTGCAATGCCTCATGGGACTTGTAGCTCCACAACAGCTGGAGGGCCGGAGTTTCCCACCCCTGCATAACACAGATCTCTCCAAGGCCTCTGCTTCCTCAATATTTTCCCCTCCCTCTTCTTTGAAGTTCCTTTCCTCCCAACCGCAAGCACATTGTGGTCTGAACAGCCGCAGCCAGAAAGTTTGCACCCCATATAAACCAATGTCCGGTGGCACCACTGTGTGTATGAGTGGTTACATGCGAATGGAGACTCCAACCGGCCCTGGACGCAAACTGCCTGCATCCAGTCAGAGGCTCAATTGGCATGGTGGTTCTAGCTGAACACAAACTGGACGCAGCTTTTTGTCCGGTTTGTATGCAGCCACACCATGAAGTGCATTTGCATCCAGATGTGAAGTTTAGCACCGTTTGTACACAGGAGTTGATTCGCTTGTCAGAATGAGGCCTAAGACTTCCAGCTATTTATTACCTCTCACAGAGATCACAGTACTCCCTGTGACAATAGAATCACCTTTCCCAGAAGCCCGGCACCATCTATTTTCAGGTACTGTCTTGGGTCAGCATCTGCTTCCTAAAATAAGATGCTTGGCCAATAGATGGCACCACAATCATGAAAATCTCTATGCTTTTGCAGTGGCCTTAAAGAGAGGCCGAAGAGAGAGGACATCAGTGTGGAAGAATGGGAAAAAAAGATGGCAGCAGCGAGAGGGAGCACTGGGCTGTCAGAGCTTTAGGAAGGCAGACCCAAGGGGTAAGTCTGCCATGTGGAAGTATGCTGTACAGACTTGCACATTGTGGCAAGAGCTGCTGTGGCCTCATGCCCAACAGTTCCTCCCGTCCTAACTAGAGGAGGAGGAACTATGACCTTTCTATGACTCAGATCTGCCTCGAATTTAGCAGAGGATTAACCTTGCATACAGCTCCCCCTGCTGTCTGCAAGTTGTAAATGTGAACTATTGGTACACAATATTTTATATCTTCCTAATTAAATCTTTTTTTAATTTTTTTAGTTCATACCATAAAAAAAGAAACAATATATTTTTCAAAAACCCACCACAGATTCCTTTTAATGTGGGTGGTGTGTTTTAGCGCAGTTTAGCGAATAGAGGCCATTATAGCATGCAGTTCTGTTTCCATGGCAACCAACACCAGGTAGCAGCTGAATAACATTCAAAGGCTGTCTAAGCAGTGTTAGAATTCAGCACACATTATCATGCCAACAGTCAAAAAAAAAATAAGGAAAAAAAATAAGGGACGCATGCATTCAGAGTCAAGTCTGGTCAAGGCTCCAAAATCCAAACCAATCTTTGTATTATAATAAGTCCTACGTCTTCCTACCATGTCAGCAATTTTTTAATGTTGTGACTGCATCAGGTTTAATTAAAAGTCAATTCCAGCCAGAAGTGACAGTTTATTTTTGCATGTCGGCTGATGGGTTCAACCACATGGTGGCCTCTCATATCCAATGGGGACTCCATTGGAATTCCCTCCAGCCGAGGCCATTATGAGGCCGTATGATGATGTCACACTTTCCAGGTGGGTTCCAGGTGGGTTAAATAAAGAGAGATTGCTGGGAAGTCCAACTCAGGTCTTTGCTGTGTCCTTGTGGGATTGGATAGAGACAGAAACTCCTACCAGAAAAACTCAAGTTTGTTGGCACAAGACATATAAAAAGTGCTAAAACCCACCACTGACCTCATAGGGCCCTTAGGGCGCAATTACACCTTCCTGATTTGAACGTACACATGTTAACACTCATTACGTCCCACTGAGTTAAGGCAGCTCGTTAAAATGCATGGGTGGAGAACTGGTAAGGTGACAGTATGGTACAACATTGAGTTCCTTTATCCACATCACCTACATGGACATCCAGTAGCGCTACTTCTGAAACAGCTGGATGCAGTTTGGAATACATGGCTCTATAACATTAGGCTGGATTTCGCACTATACAACAGCGGTTCTGGTTGGTCATTTGGCTGAGGGAACGTAAAGGATGCATGACTCTGCCCTTTGCCCTGAAATGAGGAATAATCCTCTTATTTTTGGGATATGTGATGGAATGAGAGACATGAATATCTCATGTTCTAAGGAGGCTTTATTGTGCTATACACTGATTGAGTTGGAGGGCTTTTTGATCCCTTCAGTCCCTTCTCACCATGACCTACAGTATACGGTTATACTGTCTCATTGAGTCCAAAGCTCTTATTCCCTAGAAGCCATGGTTTCCATATTCTGCACTAATGATGGCCGCAAAGCCTAAAGCAGCTGTATGCAGTTTGGAATAATTGGTTCTGTAACATTACATTACATTATTTTCACTACACACCAGTAGCTCTGGATGTGAATCAGGCTGATGGAGCATAACTGTCCTGAAATTTGTAAAAATCCTCTTATTTTTGGAATATGTAATGGAATGAGACATGTGAATACCTCCTGTTCTAAGACCAACTGGTACAGTGGGTGAGATAGAAATTCAAATATGCAGCGCCAACATCGGTTAACAAATGTGTCAATTTTAGCATAAACTGTCATTACTGATGTAGTTGGAGGTCTTTTTGACCCCTTTAGTCCTTTCTCACCATAACCTGTATGGTTTACTGTCTCCATTGATACATTATAAATTATAATATACTGTGTTTTCTGGAGGTATCCATCGGTCCGATGGCGGTGGAGGTAGCAGTAGTTCTTTGGGTACAATCAATGACAATAGGTAACAAGCAGTACAATCAATGACATAGACTTCCACGACAACATAAAATATTGCTACGTTCCTCAGGACGCCAATTACAGGAGAGCCTATACGTGCATGGCCGTACAAAATGGCAAGAATGGAGCCAGGAGCAATAAAACTGTCTTGCCGGAAAAATAATACGTCCCTGCTTTCCGCATTTTTAGAAGCTTTGTCTTTCAGTGCATAACTTATACAAAGTCCTGAGATGTCAAATCTGTTCGCTGCCGTTTTATCTCACATGAGTCAAAGAAGGAAATATGACATGATACACAACACAGCCAATCAGGGGCTAGTAATTCACATTAGGTATGTATTTATAAAGCTCCAACTGCAAGTGTCTATAGAGGGGTTGGGGCAAATCATACACTAAAACAGGGGTAGGCAACTTCGGTACTCCAGCCATGTTGAAACTTCAAATCTGATCATGGCACTGCCTCTGGAAGTCATGTCTGTGGCTGTCAGTTTCTTTCTTGCATCATGGGACTTGTAGTTCCACAACAGCTGGAGTGCCAAGATTACCTACCTCTGCACTAAAACCTTTAAAGAACTCCAGTAAAATCCTTTATTTTATTTACTGTCTATAAAGCAAGTCTACAATTACCTTTATATAGATGGTGAATGGTGCCCATACATGTACAGATCCAATCACTATGAATTACCAATTTGTACACTCTAGTTGGTTAAAATGATTTATTCTATACTCAGCAACCAATCATGACCATCCAACCATTCTCAAATTTTATTAAAAAAAAAAAAGATGAAGGTCTCTCTTTACTGCATATTTAGCAATGTTAGGATCTTAGTTCCTGGGATACTGTTAACCCTGCCATTCCATCACACCCACTTTACCGGTTGGTTCCACCAAGACTCCACCTCTACAATGAATGCGTTTTTGCATTACTGTGCATGTGCAGTAACTCAAACAGGGTTGATGCTGTGATCTTTGGACATAGCCCGGGACACAGCATCGGCAAGCCAGAAGGCCAAGATGAAGGACTGTCCTGGCACATCCAAGACAGATGCATGCTAGCAGGTAGCACTCTTTTTTTTCCTACAGACAATTTAAATTTCCCTTCATGCAGCTTTTCCCCCCTCAGCATGCCACATCTCAGGGTGGGGAGATGAATATGGAGTTCAGGAGCCAGTCTGTCCCATCCAGAAGACAGCAGGATTCCTTTTTCAGGAGCCTGCTCCATTGACAACCACTATAGCAAAAACCTCAGAAGTTAGGAGCCAGCTGTCATTTTTAAGGAGCATTGGTGACTCGGCTCCTGGGATTAGCCATAGCTAAGGATAGAACCCAGTTATATGAGCACACATGTTCATACAAAAGTCAATTGGCAGTGACATCCTGTCCTCACGTCAGACTCCTTTGTCAACCGGCAAGCCGCACGTCTTCAAGTTTCCCAGGAAAAAGAAACCAATACCAGGAGCCAATCCCAGGCGACTCCGATGTTCTGACAAATATTTCAGGAATGGATTCCAATCAGCGCAATTCTCTGTGCATCTGCTCTGCATTCCCACTGTATGCCTTTCCCATTGTCTGTGTGCCAGATTAATTATTTATTACAGAGAAGCAATCATATAACATCAAATCTAAAGACGAACGTAGAGCCGCGCTCCCTCAAGGAGAATTTAATAATAAGCACAGATCGAGTTTCCACTGTTTTCTGCAGTTGTTTAATTGGACTCGCTGGGGTCTTATTAGACAGTTAATAAAGTTGGATGACAGACTGATGCACTCGGACATATACGAATGATGTCAATCGACATCAGAGACTGCATCATGGTTAGGGGTTCTGCATATGGAGAAAGGCGGCTTTAGTAGGCCAAGAGAGACACAGAAAGGAAGGAGAGTTTGTATGAAAGTGTACACTGAGTGGCCAGATTATTATGACCACCTGACATTTGTAAATTAGCTATAATTAGCTATAATTTCGCACTGAAGTTGCTAGAGGGCCAGACCATTATAAATAGGGAAGCGGGTTGTTTACCACGACAGTAGAAGTGATTTGTTTCTGAAGATACGGGGAAACAACGCGATTTAACAGCCTTTGAACGTGGGGTGATTGTTGGCGCTCTGAGCCATGGAGCGAGTATCAGCAAAACAGCAGAATTCGTTAAATGTTCAAGAGGAGCTGTTGTTAAAGTGTTTAAAGACCGGACTGTCAGCCGAAAATCTGGGTCTGAACGTGCGAATTGTGGCCGTCAGCTACTAGTCAATGTTAGGGCAGAACGGAGAGTGGCAAGACTGGTACAAGACAACAGAAGGGCAACAGTGCAGTGTCAGATTCCCCTCGCATCACCTTTCAACATCTTGTGGAGTCATGAGGCGGCCCAACGAAGTACTGATGGGGTGGTCATATTAATCTGGCCACTCAGTGTATGTCCAGCCAAAACTTTTATCCTAATTGTGGATAGGGTAAGGAAAGGTTAGAACCCGTGTCAGAGTTTTACTGCCCCGTTAAAGAGATTTGCCGTCACCAGCCTGTCCAGCGCTCCACCAACACCCATGTTCACTCATTTGCTTGGAATGCTTTAGCTTTTTTTTATTGCCATTGAATAACCTCTCACTTAGCTCACTGAAAACCATTAGTTTTTAATGTAATTGTTCTGCCTTGAAATGTATTCATTTGAATTAGTTGCACAAGCTTGAAAGATTGGAAGAGAGGGAAAAAAACAGAACATCTGTGGCCTTGGTACTGCAGTTAGAGCTGTCGTGGCAATGGTTGGCCTCCTGATAGTGGATGGGCCCCTGCTGGTGGTTGAACCCCTGCTAGTGGATGGTATCCTGCTGGTGGTTGGGCTCCTGCTGGTGGTTGGATCCTGCTAGTGGTTGGACCCCTGTTAGTGGATGGGATCCTGATGGTGGTTGGACCCTGCTTGTGGTTGGACCCCTGTTAGTGGATTGGATCCTGCTGGTGGTTGGACCCATGTACGTGGATGGGATCCTGCTGGTGGTTGGACCCCTGTAAATGGATGGGATCCTGCTGGTAGTTGGACCCTGCTGGTGGTTGGACCCCTGTTAGTGAATGGGATCCTGCTGGTGGTTGGACCCTGCTAGTGGTTGGACCCTATTGGATTCACTCCCAGCCTATTTCCCCTGCATTTACTTCTCTACATTACTAGCGCAACTGACAAGCCTGTCAAACATGCCAAAGGTGTTCCCCAGAGACCCTCCACATAAACAGGATAGCTTCTGATGATCATCACAGTGATGCTGCCTCATGTGGCTTCATGTACTTGGTCATGTGACATTACAGAACACATAGACGGGTGCAAGGGGTGCAAAGGGCAGTGTTGCCTTGCCAGTCTTGGTACTTGAAATGTGCTGAATTAAAGCAGAACTCCAGGTAAATCAAATCTTGACCCTTGCAATGGCGCTACTCCCGCACTGCAAGGGATAAGTGCTGGTTTTGTTTCGTGATACTCACCCGAACAGTGATCCCGGCTGGCTCCTACACCGCTCCCTCCAACTTGTCCTTGCTCCAGTGATAGTATGTCCCTCTGTGTCCTCACGTTCTATACACTGTATAGACGCGATGGCTCACAGGACCTTAGACTGCTTACTATTATTATTATTTTAATACAAACATACAGTATTTGAACTATGTGTTTTTATTATTATTATTATTACTATCATTATTATTATGGATAAAAAATGTTCATGTATTATTCTTATTATAATTATTATTATTATCATCATCATCATCATCATTATAATTGTTATTATTATTATTCATATTATACAGTATTGCAACAATGTATTTTTTTTACATTATTATTATTATTGTGACTATTCTGGATTTGGACAATGTTTTTTGTTGTATTATTCTTTTTCTTCTTCTTCTTCTTCTTATTATTATTCTTATTATTATTATTATTCTGTATTTGGATAATGTCTTTTTATTGTGTTATTGTTGTTTTTATTATTACTATTATATTAATATTATTCAGAAATGGAACAATGTATTTTTTGTATTATTATTATTATTATTATAATTGTTATTATTTTGGATTTGTACAATGTTTTTTTGTTGTATTATTATTTTCTTCTTCTTCTTCTTCTTCTTCTTCTTCTTCTTCTTCTTTTTGGACAATGTTTTTTTGTTGTATTATTATTATTATTGTTGTTTTTATTATTACTATTATATGAACATTATTCAGGATTGGAACAATTTATTTTTGGAATTAATATTATACTACAAAATGTAACCAATGCATTTTTATTATTATTATACAAAGTTTGCGCGATGTATTTTTGCTCACATTTTATCAATCTTAGGATTCAATTTTTGTGCTTCACAACACATATACTAAACACACAAATAGCATCAAGCGTCCATCAATAAACACAGAACGCCGCATGGAAAATGCTTGTCAGAAATGTCTGTGGAAGCATTGCAGCGACTGAGGCCTCATAAATAAACATAAGCGATGTGCACTGTTCAGGATGAAAACAATTTTTCAGAAACACAGAAAACGAAGCCCATTCCTTACAACGCGGTGCGTCTATGATCACTGGAAAGCATAGGCGCCATTGATTGGACACATCCAACACTGGCTCCGCCCACAATCCGATTCTTTTGATTATAAGACGTTATTCTGCTTGAACAGATCTGCAATATCAATTTTTTTAAAAATCAGGAAACACTGAAAACACTCAACCCGACATGTTTATTGCTGGTTTTGATCTCGACTGGATGTTTCCTTTAATCTCCCGACAGAATCGCACCTGACAATGAGCATTTTGCAGCCTCTGAAGACGGACATATACGTTACAATCAGATTGTACAATCAAACATCCTGATGACAGGGTCTGCCTCCATGCCTCCTCGCGCTCTAACATCAGCTGTGCACCATTGCTCTGGACCAGTGTTCTATTGAAAGTTCCAACTCGTCGAGATCTCCAACGACCTGACTTCCGGTTGAGTTAGAAGTAAGAGGTTTGGCCGAGAAGGCTGTACTGCACATGCGCCACTCGCTGCATTTCCCTATACACATACTACACAGCAATAAAGTATTAAAAGGGTCAGACTAATCCAGCACGTTATTCATCTGAGTTGCCCCATATTGAGTGGGGCAACTCAGATGAATAACGTGCTGGATTAGTCTGACCCTAGTTCAATTTAATACTTTATTGCTGTGTTGTATGTGTATAGGGAAATGCAGCGGGTGGCGCACGTGCACTGCAGCCTTCTCGGCCAAACCTCTTACTTCTAACTCAACCGGAAGTCAGGTCGTTGGAGATCTTGACAAGTTGGAGTTTTCAACAGAACACCGGCTTCCTGATAGTGGCAACAGTGGGTCCAGTCTGCCCCATGCATTTCATGTGCCAGGGTGACACCGAAGGAGCACAATCAGGAGACAGTTGTCAACCGACAGCAGGAAGTGTCAGAACAAGGACCTCCATGGCAGGATAACAAGGGATTAGTTAAATGAAAACTGCTGATTTTAAAAGCTGGAAAACAACGTTTGAAATTACATTACCCTGTCAAAGGGTAATTCTACTTCCTCACAAAGAGACCTTGTCCCAGGTGCAGGAGCTCCTCTCATGTGACCGTGCTGATCAATGAGCACTTGCCCTACATTATATTCAGTAAATGTAGAGACGGCAGACATGATACAGGAGATGGTCAGAGACTGCAGACATGATACAGGAGATGGTCAGAGACTGCAGACATGCTAAAGGAGATGGTCAGAGACTGTAGACATGATACAGGAGATGGTCAGAGACTGCAGACATGATACAGGAGATGGTCAGAGACTGCAGACATGATACAGGAGATGGTCAGAGACTGCAGACATGATACAGGAGATGGTCAGAGACTGCAGACATGATACAGGAGATGGTCAGAGACTGCAGACATGATACAGGAGATGGTCAGAGACTGCATACTCCTCTCTGCCAATCCCTCCACTGGCTTCCATCTCCTGCCCCCCTCTGCCAATCCCTCCACTGGCTTCCATCCTCCTGCTTCTCCTTTTACTGTCCAGTCATGGCCTGGAAGAGGGAGTAAGACCTGCAAAAGTTTCTTAAAGGCAGCAGGGACAAATCAGGTCTCCTCTCCTTCCAGAAAGGGCTGTGCTGTGTGGCAGAGCTGTGTAATTCTCAGGGCCGGGTGGACAGAAATACAAATCCTTTGGCAGGTAAACCAGCTCTCCCCTATGTATTTCATCTGTGTGTTCAGCTGCCTGGAGTTTGTCTTTAATCCACCTCTGGTTGCAGGGAAGCAGCTGACTGTTCCATGACCTTTCCAGCAATATTCTAAAATTTCTATAATAGAAATAAAACGGCTGTTGCTTTCTCAAAGGCTACAAACGCGCTTTACAGGAGCGAATTATCCCGCGCTCAGGCGAATTATCCCGCGCTCAGGCAGCATTTCATCCGGAAAATGTTCTAATACACTCCGCAGTTTATTCCTTGCAGAATTTCTGCATTGATAAAGGCGAACCGCGAAGAACTGCGCCCCGGCGTGGACACAGACGACGCAGCCGCCTTCACCATGCGGCCCCTGATGCCGGCTGTTTATTATGCACATCGGCGGACGCAATCCTCTTACCCGCTGGCTTTAGAACCGGAGTGAAAAGAGCGTTTCTCAGATGTGGAGCAGAAGTTGGGGGCCTGCGGTTGGATTAGGGTTGCGCTGTTCAAAATGGTGGAAGTTTGACTCTACGAAGCGATAATGGAGACACAAAGAAACAGCAGCAAAATGCAAAAACGCAAAAGAAGGTTGAACATCAAACACGGAGCTGCAGCGGAATGACACGTTCCGCCACCAAAGTGGGCTCGCGTGCCTTGTTTCCCGACGCTGATCAAATGTCACCTTGACGGGAAGAAAACAATCAGATATCAGCACACAATGTACATGGAAAAGAATCTCATCACTTTATCTGTGTTTAATGCCTCATATATGTCTCAACTTTATGTCTATTTCTATCACAAAGGCGCGCTATGGTGAATGTAAAGCTGAACTCCGGCCTTCCCTTCAGTCTAATATCTGACCTCCGGCCTTCCCTTCAGTCTTGTATCTGACCTCCGGCCTTCCCTTCAGTCTTGTATCTGACCTCCGGCCTTCCCTTCAGTCTTATATATGACCTCCAGCCTCCCCTTCAGTCTTATACCTGACCTCTGGCCTTCCCTTCAGTCTTATACCTGACCACCGGCCTTCCCTTCAGTCGTATATCTGACCTCCGGCCTCCCCTTCAGTCTTATATCTGACCTCTGGCCTTTCCTTCAGTCTTATACCTGACCACCGGCCTTCCCTTCAGTCTTATATCTGACCTCCAGCCTCCCCTTCAGTCTTATATCTGACCTCTGGCCTTCCCTTCAGTCTTATATCTGACCTCCGGCCTTCCCTCCAGTCTTATACCTGACGTCTGGCCTTCCATTCAGTCCTGCACAAGTTTGCACAGATTTTATGCATTGGTGTAGAATGTATTGCTGGGATTTGTAGTCCTCTGTAGCTGGTGGTATTCTGCATTGGTGTAGAATGTATTGCAGGGATTTGTAGTTCTCTATAGCTGGTGGTATTCTGCATTGGTGTAGAATGTATTGCTGGGATTTGTAGTTCTCTATAGCTGGTTGTATTCTGCATTGGTGTAGAATGTATTGCTGAGATTTGTAGTCCCTCCACAGTTTGGAGTCAGTGGCAGAACTACCAGGGGTGCACCTTTTGCAGCTGCGACCGGGCCCTGGCACTCCACCACTGTCCTAAAATCATTAGTCTGTATTGTTTTAGAAAAACTGTCACATAAGACAAAAAAAAAGGTATCGGCGAGTACTTGAGGAAAAGACAGACCCGGAGAGACTGAGTGGAGGGGCTGCATGACTGGGGGGAGGAAAAGTCCCGGGAGAAAGAGGTTAAAATAAAATGGGAATAGCTGCTCCTACCTGATTGGACATTGGGGTCAGGTGTCCGAGGAGGAGCCGCATGGGTAGGAACTGCAAGGGCTGAGGGGCGTTCTTTCTGGAAAATCGATGGAGGAAGCAGGTTGTCCCGCCCTCCCTCCCTGAATTTTGAGGTTCTGCTGGTTGCAGGGTTTTTTTTTTCTGTCACGGCAGCTTGGCAGGTTAGGGGGTCTTTGGGGG
>NW_017306347.1:135916-144562 GCF_000935625.1 Nanorana parkeri | reverse complement strand
TTGTCCTCGAGCTGGTTGGGGTGCGGCTGGGGACAGGGGAGGAGTTTTTGGGAGAGGCCTTATTTGGGCTTCTCCTATCTCAGACCCCTTTTTAGATCAAAAGTCGTTTAGTCTGTATTTATTTGTATATTATTTGGTTTATTACTTTTGGTTATTGTTAAAGTTGATTTGTTTAATAAAAGGGCTGTTGTGGCCGTTTAAATCCATGTTGCGCAGTCTGTGTGTTTATTAGGGTTTTAACAGAGGGACGAAATCGACGAATCCATCAGTCAAGTATCGGGACTTGTACCCGGTCTTGAAAAAATGGTATCGGTGCATCCCTAATAGATAGATAGACAGATAGATAGATAGATAGATAGAATGGGGTCCTTTTCACACCTATCGCTGATGGTTCCCATGCAATTATTCTCTACATCTGTGAGTGTGATGGTATAAACGAGTCGATAGTCTTCAGTCCTCGGCCCTCTGGGGAATTTTATGGGGTTTTTTCTCCCCCCGGGTTGAAATGTTCCGTGAAATGAAAACATAAAACGTGAAATGCGGGAGCAGAAGGGTCGCTTTTATTTTGGGATGCCCGTGAAATCCAAAAGGGACCGTTGTGAGTGTTCTCAGCCAGGAAATGCAGATGAAAACAAATGTGGGATCGGGCCCTGGCTCACTGTAGATGGCGATGAACCTTCATTCTTGTTACAATGTTATTATTATCTCTTAATGTGCGAGATAACGTTTACTTTGAAGTCTCTGTACTGCAGACTGTGAGGGTATGAGGGGTAAATATCATCACTGAGCTGCTTGTTTGAATTAGGCCATTTTTTTTTAGCTGGCAATAGAAGCTTTGGTTTATTTTGTTTTTTATGTCGTTCTCTAATGAGATCCAATGGCACGGAACAGCTGTATGCAAGTCACACGACTCTATGCGGACAGTAGGAGGTATCAGTGATGCAGTGCAGTGGTCCTGGACTAGCTTGTTGAATAAAGTAGCACTGGCGTAAAAAATTGGGATTTGAACTGTTTGGGATATATTGAGTGCTTGATTTTTTGAATACTTGTTGTCTTGTTCTCTTTTCAGATGCCCATTAGAGATGAAGGTCAATTCACCGACATCAGGGGTAGGCAACCTTGGCACTCCAGCTACAAATCCCAGCATTCCTCTGCCTCTGGGAATCATGCCTGTGGCTTTCAGAGGCTTGCAATGCCTCATGAGACTTGTAGTTCCACAAACCGATGGAGCACCGAGGTGTGCATAGGCTTTAGGGCCTATGCACACTTGCCTGTTTTCATGTAGCCAAACTTTTTGCTTCATCAAAATGCATTTTAATTAAAAATCATATGATATCCCATGCGGCTGGTTCACATCTACGGACCACGATTCAGTAAGAAAGGACAGTAAGGGCCCTTCAGACTATACCGCAATGCGTGGCAACGCATATTAAATGTGGCAATGCATAAAAAATGGTGCATTCTTTTCCAGTGCGTTGCTGCTTGTTGCGACACCGAAGCTTCATTTATGCACTGGCTGCCTTCTAGCAGCAGTTTTTGATCAGTGACTCCTGTGTCTACACAAGTGCAGTGCAGCACACAGGTAACCATTTACAGTTCCTGTCACTTCATTGATTCAAACTGCTTAGCTGAGCAAATATCTGATGTCCACAGTCTTGGGCCCCATTCACACAGGTGCCGTCCATTCCGATCAGCAGGGGGTATATGCATGGATCCCCTGCTGATCAGAGCAGAACAGATTTTCATGCTCATGAAAGAAGAAAAAACTGAGCTGTACAGACCAATGTTAGGTCTATGGCAGGGGTGAGCAACTCCGACCATCCAGCTGTTGTTACAGACAGTTAAAGGCATGACTCCTAGAGGCAGAGGCATGTAGGGATTTGTAGTAAAAGCACAGCTG
The DNA here is from genome assembly GCF_000935625.1 of Nanorana parkeri. Classification (NCBI taxonomy): domain Eukaryota; kingdom Metazoa; phylum Chordata; class Amphibia; order Anura; family Dicroglossidae; genus Nanorana; species Nanorana parkeri. The sequence continues at coordinate 142,662 of NW_017306347.1, read as the reverse complement.
GAGGGCCGGTGTCGCCCATCGCTGGGCTATGGAGAGTAGGATGTAAGCGGACATGTGATTAACTCTGATCCATCACGATCAGGTCCACCAAAACTCTGTTCTGTTTCTTTTTCCACACCCAGATGGAGTTGGGCGTATTTGGATGTAAACTGGGGCACGGTTTCTGATCCACCGTAGCTTGATCTGACAGAACCACTTGTGTGAAAGGGGTCTTGGTCTGCAGTTACAGTGCTGACGATAGGCGGAATGTAAACAATGCATTGCTTACACTTGCCTGGGCTTACGATGACAGCTCTGAAAGCACACAGAATAAAATAGAAGAGCCACAAGGTTACATTTCTAAAGTCGCTCGATATCCGTGGATACATTAAAACAGCTTAAGTGTTTTTTTTAAGTAGAAACAGCCTTAGAGAGGAACTTTACCCATATCGTTGAAATAACAACAAATACACCTTTAGGCGTTCACAGCATGTCCGGACCAGATCAGGAGCAGATCTGCAAACGCAGTGCAGTGCATTTTTGACGCGTTCTGGTGCATTTTTTTTGCTTAAAATGGGCTTTCAGGTGCAGTCCTGTGCGTTTGCATGGAATTTTTTATGCGTTTCCGTGCATTTTGGTGCATTCCAGACCAGGAAAAATAGTGCATACAGCATTCCCCCCCCGCACTGGAATGGGCTGCACTGGTGTGAACAGAGACACCATATGAATACATTGGGATGCATTTCAGGTGTGGACAAAAACTGTTCTGGTCCGGTTGTGGTGTGAGCAAGAGATGTTTAGTGATGGCAATCTACAAATGGATACTTCTAGATAATTGCCATCTTTTTATTCTTAGCATACCTTTATTTTTCTTTTCCTCCCCATTCTTCTCACAGTGGCCATGTTTACTAAGGGCAGATTAGTATATCCCCCTTTACTTCCTGGAACTCTGGCACATGTGGCTAGGACATGTGACCAGGCACATCATCTCAGGGGAGGAAAATGCCTTTCCCTGAGATCTCATGAGATTACAGATGAGATTTCCCAGCAATGCTCTGCTGATGTAACCTTCCCAGGATGCAAAGCTTGGGCACAGATTACATCACTAATGCCCAAGAGGACCAGGAAGTGGAAAAACAATAATTGTGAGTAAAATACAAATATGTTTGTTTCGCTAATGAATGTCAGATGATTTCATATCAGTATGCAGAGCTGAATGCTGATGTGATTTTTAGTCAAAGGGGGTAAAGGTCCACTTTAAACACTTGCTGGCCGATCCTCCCACCCTATGTGTGACTGTTACAAACTGTTCTTCCGCCAAGGAACAAGCTGTATTTAACAATCAATTTCCTTCCTTGGAAATAAATATTTTACAAGCCAGTTTGAAGCTTGGGACTTTACGAATATATTATTTTTCCTTTGTGTGTGAACATTTGTTCCCCAGAATCAAACCGCGAGCACATCTGTTAATTGCTAAGCCGCGGAGAGGTGTGCAGATCGCTCCTCGCTGTATTAGGGGTTTGCACTGTTATATCTTTTGCTCTAATGAAAACCTCCGCCCACACAGCCGCTTTTAACAGTTCCCAGGCTCTCTGCAGAAAGCATGGTGGTGGTGCTGCGTACATGCCGCATGAATGTACTTTTTTCCCAGGAGAACGTGCAAAATTCAATTTTTAAGGTGAATTAATCCAAGCCACGGCGAAGAAGGTTGTTCATGTGTTGCTGTGTTTTGCATATCTGTAAAACATAAATCAAGGCAACTGGACTTGCTGTATTTTACTTGAAGATGTTTCACTGGTCAACCGACTAGCTTTCTCAATTCTGAATTGACCCTGACTGCTGGTCTCACCAGATCTGGAGTGAGATTTGGTAATAACACCACTATACTGCTCATTCTTTTCCTTGCCGGAGAGGAAACTGTACCTGAGGACCTACAGTGCAAGGATCTCCCTGCTTCTGCATAGTTTATTTCCTGGATATGTGCTTCCTCCAGCTCCTCTGCTGCTTCTCGTTCATTCCACCACCAGTCATTACATACATCACCAGTCATCAGGGGGCAAGCTCTGACATGAAGCAGAGCCGTGCTCCTCCACAATGATGGCCCCCTCCACCCAGAATGTATGGATGTCTTCTCACACTCCTTATCAGATGTCCCTATTGCCAGGGAAGGGTCCCGCCGATTGCACTAATCGTATGAGAAATGTCACCAGCACACCAAAAAAAAAGGATAACCATGTGTTCATTTAATCCGAACCATGTCAAGTAAAACCAGCTCTTTCAGGGCTGCACAGGGTTGACATGGTTCTGATTAAATGAACACTTGGTGAGCCTTAAAGGATTTTTGGTGTGTCGGTGACATTTCTTATACGATTAGCGCCACCACCCAGAGACACAGTACACAACAATGCATGGCAAACCAGTTCTGGGAAAAGATCAGCTGCAGGGTGCCTATAGCCAATACCGAAGACTAGACCTTTGTCCTCTGCTTGGCTTTATTGGCCACAGCCTCCACAGTTAAGGTCATCTTTAAACGGAAATAGAATGAAACCCACCAATCACTCACAGCCATTTAATTTCATTTAAATTGGTCACCTCTCCGTCAAGATCACAGTATTGTAGTGCTGCATGGACCGCAACAAAATAGGATTTGCTGTAATTTCAATCAATGCCACCTCTCTTCTGGAGGATGCTAGCTAGCTCCCTCTCATGCGCTTCTTTGGCTTCAATACACATATGCAGAATTCTTATCTCACTGGCCACTTGCTTGTTTTAGGCCAGGGACTCAATAAGTATTGAAGCCTTTGGATCAGCATGAATGCCAACCAACTGGCAGGAGTGCAGAAACTGTATCTTATATTTCTCTCTGTACGAGTTTTCTTCATTGACTTCAGCAGCAAGAGATCATTGGTAATTACGCTTAGTTAAATTGACCATATACAGTATATGTTAGAGTCCCAGGGGTAGCCAAACTCCGGCCCTCCAGCTGTGGTGGAACTACAAATCCCCTGAGGCATTGCAAGATTCTCACAGCCACAGACATGACTCCTGGAGAGAGAAGCATCATGGGATTTGTAGTTTCACCACACCTGGAGGGCCGGAGTTTGGCTACCCTTGTGCTAGACAATGATGGCTGTGTGCACATTATTATTATTATACAGGAATTACATAGCACCAATAGTTTGTGCATCACTTTACAATATAAAGGGAGATAATAGGGCTACAATACAAATCAAGACAAAAGGGTTAGGAGGGCCCTGCTCGTGAGAGTTTATAATTAAAAAGGAGGGGCAAGTGATACAGAAGGTAGTAAATGTGTGGGGACGAGTTCAGTTGTTGAGTTGAGATGAAAAGAAGAGTTGTCAGGCATCACCTAAAATGTGGGCAGAGGAGGAGATAGCTGCACAAGTTGGAGTTGGGAGTTCCAGAGGATGGAAGAGGAAGTCATGGAGGGGGTCATGGGTGGAGGGGAGAGGATTCTTTGGGTGATATTTTAAGAGAAGGTTGGTGATGTAGCTGGAGAAGCATGGCGGATCACTTTGTATGATGTTGTTAGTATTTTGAATGTTATGCTTTGGGTGATCGGAAGCCAGCGGAGGGATTGGGAGAAAGGAGATGCAGACAATGATCGGTTGGTGAGATGGATAAGTCTGGCAGCAGCATTCATGATAGACTATAGTCAATGTAAAGGTAGCCCAATGAGTTTGGAGTTGCAATAGTCAAGGTGAGAGATAACAAGAGAGTGAATTATTAGCTAAGTGGTGTTATTGGTTAAGAAGTGGAGTATTCTGGAGATGTTATGGAGGTGAAGGCATCAAGATTTGGATGGCGATTGGATGTGGGGATGAAAGGAGAGGTCAGAGTCCATGGTTCCTTCTAGCACCCTTTGGGAGACACCTACAGGAAGAGGAGTAGATGAGGTAGAGTGTTCCTGAAGGAACACTAAGATAGGAGGAGAACCAGGAAAACAAAGAGTCTTGGAGGCCAAGGAAGTAAGCAATTAACTCATAGAACACCTAGGCAAGGATGATGTTACTGGGCCCTCTCTTGGGATCTTAATAAAGCTGAGGATCCAACATATGGCAGGATTTTGCTCCTTCATAGTGCTGGAGCCTCTTCTCATCAGATTTGGGATCCTCAGCTTTCCTAATTTACTGTGTTGAGGCCAGTGATGCCACCAACAGCTACAGGAGGGGGGCCGTAGCTGGGTTGTAAGGTAAGCATTTTTTACTTTCTCCTTCCAATTTTTTTTATAGCTTTTACTTAGTATGTTTGAATCAGAGGCTGGGGGGACGAGGTGCAGGGGGGCTCCAAAATAAATCTCTATATGCCAGGGCTTAATAAGAGGCACTCAATACAAATGGTGGCTCAAGGATCATCTCCTATGTATTTCATTAAATAGACCCAACAGATGCTCAGTGAGTAACAATCTCACAATGCTGTACTGTGCTCAGAATCCCACCGCCAAGCACATTATGAGCATGGAGTTTGCATGTTTTGCTTTGGTTCCCTGTCAAAATCCAAAAACATACCGGTAGAGTAGTTGATTTGTACCTAAGCTGACCCTAGTTTCTGAGAGTATAGTAGAATCTTTAGATTGCAAGCTCCTCTGGGGAAGGGACAGATAGGAAGGGGTCAGGGTTCACTTTAAGCTGCTGTGTAAATACCTCACTGCTATATACTGTAAATAAATAAGCACAGAGTACAGTGGTGGTCTTGAAATGACACCTCTTTATTTTTTTAGTTGGCCCAGACCTTCCACCCACAGACTGTTAGTAGCCCCAAAGTGAGTCCAGGTGTGCTAGCCCTTCATCTTCAGGTCACATGACATTGAATGTGCAGGGGCGACAAAGTGCTGCTGAACACAATGGCTGTATGACATTCTTTATAGGAACTGTTACTTGCCATGGCAACGGCTGCCTCATTGTGTGCTGCACACATGCTGGCCTAGAAATAGCTTCACATCACAGACTGTTCTCACTGGTAACACTTCCCGTGCAGGTGTGCAAAACACTGCTGCGGGGAGGACGTATGCAACCACCCCATCATTACAGCACATCTTCCCCTCTTATAGCATGCTTGCCAGCATTTTACATTCATTTCCAGGGACGCTTTGCCACTGAACTGATGATTCAAAGGTCTGCATGCATAATAAAGTATCCAAAGACAGCGAAAAACAGATGTAACAAACAGTTAAACTATATTTAAGTATAACAATTTCATATATATACACATACACACTAATCACCCATGACATTATGACCCACACTTACACACACCGAACTCCCATTATGACCACCTGCCTTATAATAAGTAGGTCCCCCTATTCCCGCCAAAATAGCCCTGATCGGTCAAGGCCACTAGACCTCTGGAAGTATGCTATGGTATCTAGCACCAAGTTCTCAATAGCAGATCCTTTAAGTTGGTTGGAATGAGATCTGCAGAATTTGGAGGCCAAGCCAACACCTCAAACTCATTGTTGTGTTCCTCAAACCATTCTTGAACCATTTTTGCAGTGTGGCAGGGTGCATTATCTTACTGAAATAGGTCACTGCCATCAGGGAATACCATTTTCATGAACGGGGTGTACCTGTATTGTAATATATCCCCTGCAGATTACATATATTTAAAATGACTTTTGAAATGACATTAACATGCTACTGCTTATATGAATTTTAGTGATTTGGTTTACATACAACATATGTGATATTTCTGTTATTTCTAAAGAGCGTATTCAAAACAGACACAGGTGAAAAGCTCTTCTTAGGTTTAACAGTTTTTTTTTTAATATCATTTTTTAATATATATTTTTAAATACATGCCAATTTCAGTTTGTTTGTTTTTGTTTTTTTGTTTTTGTTGTAAATTAGCATAAATGAAGGCTAGGATGTAAGGTTAAGCTGTAAATGTATTTCTATACCACTATATGTTCCTCCCCTCGTCCGGCTTATAGATTAGGTGCTGCCTCGCTTCCTGGTTGGATGACACCCATCATCACCCAGTTTCTCCCTGTGAGCCCAGGCAGTCATGGACACACCCCATGTAGTCCTGCAGACTACAAGCAGTTGAGGCATCACATGCTGGGAAATGATGTTTTAGAACAGTACCGTCACATCCAAATATTTCATCATGAGAGCGCTGGTAAAGCCCGCCCACTGCGATCTGTGACCAGGATGAAAAGAGCAGAAGTCGTCAGGTGACCAATAGTTTAATTAGATTTTTAAGGTAAGTATTAAAACAAATGGGAGGAAGTGTGCCAGGAGGTTATTTCACATTAAAGCTTAAAGTGACATGAAACCCTCAGATTTTTTAACATAAACCAATACTGTAATGTGCGCCTTACTGTAATCCATGGTTGTTTCCCTTCTCTTTGCTGCTCTTCCTTTTAAATCCTCATGTCTTCTCATGCTTGGGGAGAACTTCCCTTTTCAGCTGAGTGCCTCTTCCTGTAGTGCTGGCTCAGGTTACAAACCCATACAAACTTATACACAGACACCATGTATCCATTCCAGAGACAAGGCAGTCTGCTGCAAAACAGGAGTTCTGCCCAGCATGAGAAGAGATGCAGATTTAAAAGGAAGAGCAGCAAAGAGAAGGGAAACAACCATGGATTACAGTAAGGCGCACATTACAGTATTGTTTTATGTTAAAAAATCTGAGGGTTTAATGTCACTTTAATTCCACCTTTGTAACCGTGTTTCATGTTTCACCCATACTTAGGGTGTAACATGAAACATAGTCACAGTCCACAGCCCCCCCCCCCCCCCCCC
>NW_017306347.1:122430-135898 GCF_000935625.1 Nanorana parkeri | reverse complement strand
GTTCTCACATTATCTTTTAATCCATTTGGTGCAGCTGTGTGTGGCTTCAACCACACAGCCGCGTCATCCTTTCACAGATCCATTCACACGGAACTGTGATCTTACTACAAGCCCCATCTGTCGCCGTGAGGGACTCAGAGACCTCAGTGAAGTACTTACTGATGACTTCCTCCAGCCCCATAACAGAAGGTCTGCACCTCGTCTGGAATCAGGGCTAGGGGAATAGTCTGCAGGAGCCTGGGGCTGCTCTATTACAGAACTCTTTTGGCCTCATCCCCTACTGTGTCTCGCTAATCACATCTTTGAAGTTGGCCTCACTGAGCCCAGGCCAAAGTCCACTTTGAGAATTCCTGATCTGTGCATATTAGAGCGCCCTAAATATCAAGGGTCCTGGCGTACACTTGCGTAAGAGTCGGACCACTACCTAAAGTCTTCTCCAGCACATCCCAAAGATTCTCAATGAGGTTTAGGTCTGGACTCTGTGGTGGCCAATCCATGTGTGACAATGATGTCCGATGAATCCTGGCATTGTCCTCTTGGAATATGCCCAATGTGCTATCAGGGAAGAAAAAATCCATTGATCGAAAAATCTGGTCATTCAGTAAATTTAGGCAGTCAACTGTACTCATTTTTGGGGGACATAACGTTGTTGAACCTAAACCTATTATCCAATGGAAGGCTTTGACCTATTTCCTTAGCTAAATCCAGGTGGTGACCTTTTTTAGTCCAGGCCATGTATATCATTACTCTGGAACACCTTCCTGATAGTAAGAATGGAGGAACAAGCTTGAGCAATGTGTGACAGCATGAACCCGATACCAAGGACACTTTAAGATATATCGATCATTGATTTGTTTAGGAGGTTGGAGCATGCTCAGGCACCTGTAGGTAACTGGGTGAACTTCATGTGCAAAAGAAACTGGCTTATATACCTCCCTAAGCCAGATTGCAAGCAACTCCTACAAACAACTTCCATTATCCCTTTGTTTTTTTATATAAAATAACCTCTGACAGCATATGCTATCACACAAGACCATTCAACCCTCCCCCCAACCCTACCCCCAAATCCCAGGCTACTCTCTTCCTGCAAAGATTCTTGACAGCGAATAACAGCTTCAACAGTGCAATCAAATCTACTTCAAGCAGGCGACGCATCAGGAACCAAACCGGCGGCCGATGCACATTCCATGACCTGCAGTAATTTATAGCTTAGGATTGTATTGTTATTGGTTTGTCCCTGTTCTTATACACTTCGTACTGACAGTACCAGCAATTTGTGTTTCTTTTTTTTCCCTCTATCTCTCTCTCTCTCTCTTACTCTTTTTTCTCTTTCTCTCTCTCTCTCTCTCCCTCAGTACACGCGTAGGAGGTGAATTCTGCCTGCATGAAACATTTATTTTATCGGCTCTAAAATGTAATCTTCTGCTATCAAGAAAATGGCTGGCAGTCTTGGGGTTAGTAACAGGATGTGGCCCCCCCCCCCCCCCCCCCCCCCCCCCTTATCTGAAATGTGAGGTTGTTCTCACATTATCTTTTAATCCATTTGGTGCAGCTGTGTGTGGCTTCAACCACACAGCCGCGTCATCCTTTCACAGATCCATTCACACGGAACTGTGATCTTACTACAAGCCCCATCTGTCGCCGTGAGGGACTCAGAGACCTCAGTGAAGTACTTACTGATGACTTCCTCCAGCCCCATAACAGAAGGTCTGCACCTCGTCTGGAATCAGGGCTAGGGGAATAGTCTGCAGGAGCCTGGGGCTGCTCTATTACAGAACTCTTTTGGCCTCATCCCCTACTGTGTCTCGCTAATCACATCTTTGAAGTTGGCCTCACTGAGCCCAGGCCAAAGTCCACTTTGAGAATTCCTGATCTGTGCATATTAGAGCGCCCTAAATATCAAGGGTCCTGGCGTACACTTGCGTAAGAGTCGGACCACTACCTAAAGTCTTCTCCAGCACATCCCAAAGATTCTCAATGAGGTTTAGGTCTGGACTCTGTGGTGGCCAATCCATGTGTGACAATGATGTCCGATGAATCCTGGCATTGTCCTCTTGGAATATGCCCAATGTGCTATCAGGGAAGAAAAAATCCATTGATCGAAAAATCTGGTCATTCAGTAAATTTAGGCAGTCAACTGTACTCATTTTTGGGGGACATAACGTTGTTGAACCTAAACCTATTATCCAATGGAAGGCTTTGACCTATTTCCTTAGCTAAATCCAGGTGGTGACCTTTTTTAGTCCAGGCCATGTATATCATTACTCTGGAACACCTTCCTGATAGTAAGAATGGAGGAACAAGCTTGAGCAATGTGTGACAGCATGAACCCGATACCAAGGACACTTTAAGATATATCGATCATTGATTTGTTTAGGAGGTTGGAGCATGCTCAGGCACCTGTAGGTAACTGGGTGAACTTCATGTGCAAAAGAAACTGGCTTATATACCTCCCTAAGCCAGATTGCAAGCAACTCCTACAAACAACTTCCATTATCCCTTTGTTTTTTTATATAAAATAACCTCTGACAGCATATGCTATCACACAAGACCATTCAACCCTCCCCCCAACCCTACCCCCAAATCCCAGGCTACTCTCTTCCTGCAAAGATTCTTGACAGCGAATAACAGCTTCAACAGTGCAATCAAATCTACTTCAAGCAGGCGACGCATCAGGAACCAAACCGGCGGCCGATGCACATTCCATGACCTGCAGTAATTTATAGCTTAGGATTGTATTGTTATTGGTTTGTCCCTGTTCTTATACACTTCGTACTGACAGTACCAGCAATTTGTGTTTCTTTTTTTTCCCTCTATCTCTCTCTCTCTCTCTTACTCTTTTTTCTCTTTCTCTCTCTCTCTCTCTCCCTCAGTACACGCGTAGGAGGTGAATTCTGCCTGCATGAAACATTTATTTTATCGGCTCTAAAATGTAATCTTCTGCTATCAAGAAAATGGCTGGCAGTCTTGGGGTTAGTAACAGGAAACAAGACCTGGACCTTTTCTGGTTAAAGTGAGATTGGAAAAGACACCAAACTGGGAATCCCAGTTCAGGAAAATTATAAATATTTTGACTTATTTAAAGTAGTATCAAACTCTTTTTTTTTATTATTGATAATGAATCCAGATAAAAGAAAAATACATTACCCAGCAAGGAATTTCTTAACAATGTTGACCAAGCATTTGCAGTCATCATGTTTCTGAACAGCTCCAACTCTCTAAGCTTGTGTCTGTGAAGATTCTCATTCATCCAGGTCATGGTATAGCTGTAAAAAAAAATAAGTCAAGGCAACTGGACTTGCTGTATTTTTCCTGAAGACATTTCACTGACCAGTGAAAAGTCTTCAAGAAAAATACAGCAAGTCCAGTTGCCTTGACTTATTCTCTAAGCTTGGCTTCCCTGAACTTCCTGTCCAGTACAAGATCACAAAGGACAGAGCAATCTCCAGAAGCTGTCCATCTACTAGCTTGTCAAATATAAGAAGGAAGCTGCTTTCCTTGCTGTGTCAGTATTTATTTATTACAGGTATTTATATAGCACTGACAATTTTACGCAGCGCTTTACATAGTTTCACATGCACAATCTAATGTCCCCATCTAACATACATACAGGGGCCAATTTAGACAGGAGCTAATTTGGAGTGTGGGAGGAAACCCACACAAGCACAGGGAGAACATGCAAACTCCTTTGCAGATAGTGACCTGGTCAGGATACGAACCAGAGACCCTTAGTGCTGCAAGGCAGAAGTACTAACCACTATGCCACTGTGCTGCCCCATATATGTTTGTAGAGATGCACACAGCTTACTTACACACATCGGGTGGTCCCATAGGACCCTGAAAGGGAAAGAAGTCACCCTAAAACAGGATACCGGGGCTAGTGCTCAGGGAACCAGCTGATTCTGCAGGAAACTTAAAGTCTTAAACATCAAGGAGCAGCATCCATTGTGCGCAATGTGTTCAGCATCTGAAGTAGCTTATAAACATTTTGACTTTAATATAATTTTGAAACTCCAGGCCGGTATAAAAGGCACAAAAAATAAAGTAGTTCTATATTCATTAATGCATGGTTACATTTATTTATTTTTTAGATGCAAGCAGTGCTGCTTCTCCTTTCACTGCCCAGTCACAGGGTGGAGGAAGGACAAGACCTGTAATCGAAAAATCAGGTCTCTAGCCATGCTAGACAAGGCTGTGCGGCAGAGCTGGGTACATCTCAAGACTGCATGGGCAGAAATATTTATTTTTTATTGGTATTTATATATCGCTGACAATTTACACAGCACTTTACATATTGCACATTCACATCAGTGCCTGCACCTTCGAAGCATACAAGCTAAGGTCCCTATTCTCACTTGCATATATACAGGGCAATTTAGACAGGAGATAATTAACTTTCCAGCATGTCTTTGGCGTGTGGGAGGAAACCCTCACAAGCACAGGGAAAGCATGCAAACTCCATGCAGATTATCTCCTGGCCAGAATATGAACCAGGGACCCCCAGTGCTGCAGGCAGACGTGCTAACCACTAAACCACTGTGCTGCACAATATAAATACTTTTTCCAATCAGTGGCGTCACTTGGGGGGTGCAGCCCGCACCCGTGTGACACCATTGGAGGGGTGACATTGGGGGGTCATTTTGGTGTCACCCCCTCTAAAAAGTCGGGCACTCAGTGATGGACCGAGAACCCAACAGTTGCAGGAGAGGGGGGGGGGGACAAGGCGGCATAACTTATCCCGCCGCGTGAACGTCCCCTCCTCTCTTTGCCAGCGTCCATCACCTAGATGGCCGCTGGCAGGTATCACCGAGATGCCCGCGTCCATCACCAAGATGATTGCAGAAACATTTCTGGAGATAGGAATCTATCTCCTGGAGATAGGAATTCCACAACCCTGCTTCCCCTCTACTCCCTGCTGCCCCAAGGACGGGCCTTGTGGGAAATCCAGCCCTGACTACATAATTTCAAAGGAGTGGTAGGTTGCATTCACCAGTTTGGTATTTTTTGTGATTGAGAGCTGTTTGGAAGTGGTTGAAATTGCCTACAAATTGCCCGGTGTGTAGCTAACATAAGAGTAGCAGCATCACAGTGTGCACACAAACCATCTCAATAGGAACACATCCTATTCATAAATTTTGCACTATGCTTAGCAAAACACTGGGGGAAACAACCTGATTCAGGCAAGGCTCGGACTCTACACATAACCTTACTGAATACAACTTATTGCATGTTTGCTGTTGAAGGAATAGGCGCACAATCTGTAAGGTAATGCTCTGGGTACAGGACCTAAGCTACTCCCAGGACAATGAATGACATCAACGTTGTGCAGTTTATGTAACAGGAGAACAAAATAAGTTTCTGTTGCCTCAAAGCAGCGGAGGTTTTTCTTTCTTAGTTGAGAGCGACTTAGGGCAAACAAGAGGAGTGGCAACATGCTCAGCAGCTAAAACCGTCACTGATCTGCAGAGGGCATGAGCAATTAAAGTACGGGTTACAGCTTTTCTAATATTATATAGTGGATAATGTACCTTTCAGCTCAATTTGAAGTCACAGAACTTGATATGCTCTCAGCTAGACATGGTAGCAGCAACCTCTATCTTCATAGTCTAACCTCCAATTTCCCGTAAGAACAGTTGTGGAGGGCGTCTGAATATTACGCAGGGTGTCTTAATACAGTGCAATATGAATCCACGGCGGTGGCGAAATGCGTAGAGAGTTTTCTACAACAGTAACCATCCATTGATTCCAACTAAGGACTCACTGATCATAACTTGTCATCATCTCTGTATATGATTATACGAGGTTTATGCTTACCAAGTTTAGGCTGAGCACCAATATGCATATATGTTTTTATGTTTCGGATTTTTTATGTCTTTAATAAAATATGATATTTTTACACAATTTAAGTGGCTGTGAAGTTCCTAATATTGCCTAAAAAGCCCTCCATGACTTCCAGCCCTTAGCCGTTTGGCTTCGGTACTGTCTCTTTTGTCTATATATTGCTTTATGGGTGTGACTGTAGGACCTTCCCCTCTTGAACAAAATCTTATTACTAAAGTGGCAAATTAATATGAAATTCCAGAGCCAGTCTGCCCAATCCAGAAGCCAGCAGGATTTTTTTTTTAGGAGCCAGCTCCACTGACAACAACTCAAAAGTTGGGCACCCGCTGTAATACTGGCTCCTGGGATTTTTCCAGCCAATACACCAATATTACACCAAATTGTTTGCCATCAACAACTCTACCCGTGGTTACATCCCCAACCTCATCTCAAAGTATCACCCAAAGCATCCTTTCCGCTCCTCCTAAGACCTCATGTTTTCTAGCTTCCTTATCACCTCCTCCCATGCTTGCCTCTAGGACGTTTCTGGAGCCTCTCCCATCGTCTGGAACTCCCTACCACAACCTATCCTGCTATCTTCAACTCTGTCTGCCTCTAGGTGATGCCTACCTCCTCTTAAAATCTGTAAATCCAATCCTTCAATCAGCTCATTCCTCACAGTTATTACCTTCTGTATCACTTGTCCCTCCTTGTAGATTGTAAGCTCTTACAAGCAGGGTCCTTCTAGCCCTTTTGCATGGCATTGTATAGTGATTGTACGGCCTCCCCATATGCTGTAAAGCGCTGCAAACTCTTGGCACTATTTAAATCCTGTATAATATTAATAAAATATAATATTAATAATATTAACACAAATGTGACTGACTGACACACACTGAAAAACACTGTGGTGAAGACATAGAGACTTCTGGACCCTGATGGACCCAAACTATTACATACACCCATAGTAAATGCACCGGTACAATGAGGCTCTGGTAGCCCACGTTCCCCCTTTGGAAAGTTCTGCACCACCTTCAGCTAAATAGCCTTACAAAGATAAGTGGTCTGGGTTCATGGCGACCATCGGTGGGGCTAAATTTGTCAGGTGTCTAATCAGGATGTATCACCAGTTTTTTCCTGATATGAGAATTTGCTGCTTGAGATACATAAGATGTGCCATGGACACCTTCATAATATTTTATTATTTATCATGAAAGGGTTGTGTTTTGTTACAGTGTTTCATTGTCTAAAAAAAAAAACATAAAGGGGTTCCTACGGCCATCTAATAAAACAGGGCAGTATGTTTAGTTGCTGTAAGACAACAGCTCTTCCTGCCCCCCGAAACAGCCAAAAGCTGGTAAAAAGTCAAGAGAAGTCTTCCATACCGTAAAAAGTTTAATTTATTTATGAAGCATAAACATTCTCATACAATTAAGCATTCATTCCACTAGAGAAGATTTTCCAGTGGAAAGTATTCACCGTTTCACTATACACTTATTTGGGAAAAAGAGCATTGCTTATTATTTGCCATTATACTGGATCTCAACGTCTTCTTATTCACTTAGTTATACTATACAGGCAAACGTATGAAGACATCACTCAAAATGATTCTGTTCTGGTGTTTCCAGTGAAGGGTACTGTTAATACTACAGCATACAGAGACATTTTAGACAATTGTGCAACCTTGTGGCAGTATTTTGGGGAAGGCCCCTTCCTGTTCTAGCATTTCTGTGTCCCTGTTCACAAAGCCAACTCCATAAAGACATGGTTTGATGGGTTTGGTGTGAAGGAACTGGAGTGACCTGCACAGAACCCTGACCTCAATTCTACTTAAATGGCCTTTGGAATTAATTGGAACACTGATCTTGGTCATCTCATCCAACATCAGTACCTGACCATACAAATACTCTTTTAAATGGGTGAAAATTCCCACAGACACACTACAAAATTTGGTGGAAATCCTTCACCAGAAGAGTTGAGGACTCCACATTCATTGTTGTGCAATAGGATGTCCAACAAGCTCGTATCGGCATGGTGGCCAGGTGCCATGTAATGTACCTGGCAAGAGGAAAAAGTTTCCCAGTACACTCACCAGCCAGCATGCAAAAAAAAACTGTCTAACCGCTAAGGTTAAAAACAGAGGTTTTAGATACACGTCTTCTACAGAATATGTGAGAGCCGCACCGCCTCGCCAAGGCACCTCTATATTGTGCGGTCCTAACTCTAACCTATGAGAGTCTCCATCTTGGAGCACATGTAGCAAAAGATAAAATTGGGTGCAGGTTCGCCAGGAGGCAGCCCTTCCATGTGAACCTTGCTTTAAAGCTGGGTATAAGTTGATGAGTGCGTTTGCCATTTGTTTTGTTTATAAAATGTACCTGAGACACCAAAATAACTGTTAAAGTTTCATCCAAGTGTACCTTTATTTAGAGAGGAACCAATCATATATCCTAGTAGAGCTTTGTGTGGTATAAAAGGACCTACAAACCTAAATCCCATCGTGCACACCTTCTTCCAGGGCAGTGACTCTAACATTGCAAAACCATGGTCCTCTACAGAAATGGTCACCTTCACCCAGAGACAAAGTGCAGATTAAGTACGTAATGGGGAATAAGCTGCAGGGAGAGCACAGTCAATGCTGGTTCTGAATCCTTTTCCCTCTCTGGGCGCAGCTTTAACAGTTCAGGTTTTCTTTAAAGTGAAAATAATGTAAATGTATTTTTGTATACACCTAACATTAATACCTGAATCTGTACAGATATAAATCTTCTTTGGGTGGAGTTGGGAGGGGGGGGGGGGGTAAAACTAGAATTCAACAAAGTCTTTTTAGGCATGCACAGTTGTGTCAGGGAGGACCTCTCCTTGAACTTCTCATTCATTCTCCAATATGAACAAACATATTACTTCACTCCAGTCTAAAAGGAGGTCCAGGCCGTGTCTATGGTGCCGGCTAAATAGAATGAAAAATTCTTGGCAATAAAATAGTTCCCGTACATTATACTGTGTATATACAGTATATATATATATATATTCCTGCTTTGTATTATTAACCTGCCATATTTTTCTGCACTCTCTACCACCAGCTCAAAACCATCAACATGGTTGTGCAAGAGAGGAGATGGGATCAGATTCCGTTATTGTTTATGTTATTTTGTGTTATTTCATTGTTAATTATCCCTTGGCATGCAATAACACGTTGTCTGTACACTTTGTGGATGCAAGATACCAAAACACAACAATGCCAAATGTAAGAATTAATTCTGTTCAGGTGATTATGAAGCAAGGTTGCCTTTTGTGAAAATAAAGGTTCTTTGTTTCTAGTCAGGAAAATTAGGGCAGCTCTGTGGAAACTAGGACGCATATAATCCACAAATAAACAATGTAAACTTCCTTCTCACTTTCAGGTCATAAGTAAACCTTTTTATGCTATGTGCATTTGAGTGGTAATATCCGTGACTTTGCATTTCCAAGGTTTCCATTAAGGCTTATCTCTTTCCAGGTGAAGAGCTGCATAAAAATAGCACCTTCTCAGTTTATTCTGTACAGCACCCATCCCCCAGCTCTCAAATTCTCATGTTCCCTGTAACTGAAAAGTAACAATTTCTGTACAAGTTCTTTAAAATGTAAGACAACCCCATCACAACTTCTCACTCTATAAACTGAAAGCTGGTCCTGCAACACAGATTTTGAATGTGAAAGTCCTAGGAACTTGGTGCCCAACTTATGGCTTGATGGCCACATGAGGCCCTTTGGTACTTGTGGGACCAAACAAACCCCAAACCCCAACAGTCAGTACTGAGAGCAATGATTTGCAAATGGGCTGCAGTGGTGGTGTTAGGAACTGGATCTGAACCCAGGGCCGCTGCTGTAGCTGGCAGTGGTTCTACCTGGTGAGCGACCTTAGAACCTTGAATAGCTCCCTGCCTGATCTCCTGTGTAATTCTCAGTTAAACCTAGTGTCTGCTGAACTCTGAACTTCTTGCTCCTCGCTTGAACTTCCTATTTAAGCCATGCCTCTGCACTTCCTGATTGCCAGATTATTGTGCTCCTGTCATTATCTTACTTCCTGCTCCCTCTGTGCTGCAATCTGCTCATACTGCTACCCGTGTACCGACCTTTGGCTGCTGATTCACCGACTGCTCTCATCGTCTTCTGCTTCGTACCTGATAACTTTGGCTACTGACCTCGGCTTGTTCGCTGACTACGCTCCTGCCTGCTCCTACACTTCTACCGTCTGCTTGTGTACCGAACCCGGCCTGTTATACCACGGATTTGCCTGCTGCTTCAGCTACTGGACTCCTAGCCTGATCCCAGATCGTGACAGGTGGTGATTTTCAGCCAGCGCTGGACAAATCCCAGGAGTCAGGTAGCCAATGTTCCTCAAAAATTACAGCCGGTACCAAACTTTTGAGGCTTTTTCTAGTTATTGTCAATGGAGCTGGCTCCTTAGAAAATCCTGGTGGCTCCTGGACTGGACAGACTGGCTCCTGAATCCCATATTAATTAGTCCACCCCTTTCTTAATCAGTCTCTTATAACGTATTCTTGTTCTTCAGGATTACATACACTTGTTCTTCAGCATTACATACACCGAATGCTATGCATGACCCTTTGGTGATGTCAGGGACTACAGCTGTGACCCGCTATACCTTGTACATTGACCACCACTGTTCTAGGCCCAGTTACTGTTCCCAACTATTACCCAGATCGCTGGTATCATAAACCCCATGGTAGCATTATTGGATAAACATTATCCCTTTAAACATTCTGTTGACAGCCAAAAATTGTTTAAGTTCCTTTAAGTTTTAGCTGAAACCACGCACAACAATTGAGCCATGTGGTGCAATCACATTCCGGAAAGCTGAGGAGCTGGGATTTGCCACAACTAAATTTAAAGCTTGTTGCCAAAAAGGGAAAAAAAAACCTTTCAGTAGGGCTATCAACCGCACTGCAAGGGTTAACTGCTCGTCTATGTCTAGGGGGTATTCTGTAAAGGGGTTTTTATTACCTAATTCCTGCTCCTATTGGTTACAGGACCGGCATCAACATTCTCTTCTCCACTCCAGCGGCCCACTGACATCATCACGTACAAAGCAGGGTCCATAGCTCTGTATGGAGGGACGGTCCTCAAGTTGGAGCGGAGGGAAGAACAGAAGAGCACCGACTGCTGGGGGAGCAAGGATCAGAGATTCTTCCCCTGGAGATCAGCTTTAAGTAAACCTTTCAGTAACTCTGCAAGTCTTCATTAATCCGTTTCAGATTTATAATATACAGCAAAAGTATCATTTTTAAAAACAATTCCACCTTTCATTATTAAAAAGCATCCTTGAACTCCAGGCCAGTGACTTTGTCTATGCTCAGATGCCTTCATTTTGCTCAGGCAGGACAAAGTGTTTCCACAGCTCCCCTCTCTCGATAATCAGAGAGCAACATCCTAAGGTCCAGACGCCTTGAGTTCCAATCAGCGATCGCCTGGTGATCAGACCAGTTCGGTAAGGATGTCACCATTTTGACATCTGTATCCGTCCAGTATGGAGGAAAAAAATGATATTACCACCCATGTTGGCTTATGGGGAGTCAGATGTAAATGGACATGTGCAGGGACAGATTTACTCTCTCTGCTGCCCCAAGGCCAGGTTCCTCAATGTGCCCCCCCCCCCTCCTGAGGGAATAAAACATGTCCCAGACGTCGGGGTATAGGAATTTCACACCCCTGCTGCCCCTCTACTCCCTGCTGTTCCCCCGAGGCCGGGCCTCGGTGGCCTTGTGGGAAATCCGGCCCCGGACATGTATCCGTTTACATCAGATTACCCCTGATCCACCACAATCAGGTGCACCAAAAC
Source organism: Nanorana parkeri (assembly GCF_000935625.1). NCBI lineage: Eukaryota > Metazoa > Chordata > Amphibia > Anura > Dicroglossidae > Nanorana > Nanorana parkeri. Next base: position 124,236 of record NW_017306347.1, on the reverse strand, counting down.
ATGAACTCTGTCCCCTTTGGTTTTCTGAACCTGGCTGGAGTTGGCAACCATCTCAACTACCCCGGATGTTCCCAGGAGTCTCCCACTATTAGATAGCGGCTCCTGGACACCCGGGAGAGAAACATTTTCTCCCCGAAATGGTTTACTCTGTTCTATCTAGTAAGAGTAAACCTTTCCGTGCTGTCTGTTTTGGTTTTTTTTTTACATCGGGGCCGCGGCCACCGTCAGTCAGAAGAAAAAAAAACGGCATAGGAACTAATAGCTAGATTGCTATTGGCTATTTGAATTTGCAATAGCCAATAGCAGACTAGCTATTGCACCCGCCCATTGCTGCTGTCAATCAGCAGAGATAGACCTGAAGTTCTCCTTCAGGTCCACCTCTGCTGATTGACAGCAGCAGAGGTCGGGTGCAATAGCCAGCTTGCTATTGGCTATTGCAAATTCAAATAGCCAATAGCAATCTAGTTGACACAGAGGGAACCTCCCTGAAATGAGAAGGGCACCTCCCTGAAATGTCTTATTTCAGGTTGGGATCCCTGGGGGGTTGGGTTTGACAGAGGGAACCTCCCTGAAATGAGAAGCACACCTCCCTGAAATTACTTATTTCAGGTTGGGATCCCTGGGGGGGTTGGGTTTGACAGAGGGAACCTCCCTGAAATTAGAAGGGCACCTCCCTGAAATGACTTATTTCCGGTTGGGATCCCTGGGGGGGGATGGGGGGGTTGGGTTTGACAGAGGGAACCTCCCTGAAATGAGAAGGGCACCTCCCTGAAATGACTTATTTCAGGTTGGGATCCCTGAGTTGGAGGTAATCGGATGTAAACGGGCGCACTTCCCTTTAGATTTGGCTGCCCATAGAGTAACACTGAGCAGTTTTTTTCAGGCGGATCTGATCTGAATGTCTGTGTGAAAGGTTTCTAAGGGCTCATGCACACGGCACATATACAGGCGTATGGTCATAGAGCACAAGATACGTCTGTATCTGTGGCCACAGCTGCTGCATTTTTCTGTACATGGGTATGTAAGGAAAGAAAATGCTGTACGCTGGTATACACGCATAAACACTGCAGGTTACCTGGGCCAAGTATACAGACAGCGAGGTCTGAAAAGTCAATACTTCCATCACACACACCTTCTTCCAGGGCAGTGACTCATTAAATCGTGTTATTAGGATAAGCATGGCTGCCCTGAAGCCTGGGCCTTCCAACAAGTCACTAATTAAACCTCCAATATTTATAACCTCAGAACCGCAGGGAAGCAAATTATGGGACAGATACTATAGATATCAACACAAAGACCACAAACGGGTCAAATCACAAACAGGTGTCAGCATAACATTTGTCAGGACATGTAAACATTGATATCGCCTATATCACGGGTGAGCAACCTTGGCACTCTACCTGTGCTAAAACTACAAAGCCCATCATGATCTGCCTCTGGGGGTCATGTCTGCAGCTGTCAGAGTCTTGCAAAGCCTCATGGGTCTTGTAGTTCCCCAACAGTTGGAGTGCAGAGGTTGCCTACCCCTGTCCTATATGAACAATTGATATGACACATATAATTGCTACAAGCTATTTTGTAAATTAATGTTATCAAAAATGTGACAATTACTTTTTTATTTTCAGTCAGCAGCCGTTTTGATTTTTAACCTGTCAAATAAATCAGATTTTGCTTCTTTGCAACCATGGCAACTGTACTACTCTATATATAGAATACACAGTGACTTTAATCAGCCAGCCAGACACAATCTTTAACTCGTTTTCCGACTGGTTGCTAGGAGTTTTAATTGGTAATCAGGCAACCTTC
>NW_017306347.1:118812-122360 GCF_000935625.1 Nanorana parkeri | reverse complement strand
GCTTGCACAGATGGTTGAATTATATTTGAAGTATGTAAGCTGACCAATCAAAAAGCAAGAATCCCATAGGTATATCTCAGCTACAAATGTTGAAGTTACTCTCCAAGGCAGCCCTCGACCCCAGGTGAGGGGTGACGGTCCTAAATCCTGCTCCAACAAGCATTCAACCCTACAGCTCGCTCAACTGACCCTCAGTGGAAACATTCCGATATCAACGTTTTTCAAAGCAGACAGATCTCAGTCTCTATTGACAAATATTGCTGATATACACTGAGTGGCCAGTTTATTATGACCACCTGACGTTTGTAGGCAAATTAGCTATAATTTGGTGCTGAAGTTGCTAGAGGGCCAGACAATTATAAATAGGGAAGCAGGTTGTTTACCACGACAGTAGAAGTGATTTGTTTCTGAAGATACGGGGAAACAACGCAATTTAACAGCCTTTGAACGTGGGATGATTGTTTGCGCTCGGAGCCATGGGGCGAGTATCAGCAAAACAGCAGCATTCGTTAAATGTTCAAGGGCAGCTGTTGTTAAAGTGTTTAAAGACCGGACTGTCAGCCGAAAATTCGGGTCTGAACGTGCGAATTGTGCCCGTCAGCGACTAGTCAATGTTAGGGCAGAACGGAGAGTGGCAAGACTGGTACAAGACAACAGAAGGGCAACAGTGCAGTGTCAGATTCCTCGCATCACCTTTCATCATCTCGTGGAGTCACGAGGCGGCCCAACAAAGTCATCTCATGGAGTCATCTTGTGGCCCAACGAAGTACTGATGGGGTGGTCATAATAATCTGGCCACTCAGTGTATGCTTACAGTATAACACATAACAAGGGATGTAGATTTGATGCTCCAAGCCAGACCCTTGCTGATTGTTCAACCCCTTTACACGCAGGCCAAGCTGTCCAACAAAAGTAGGGGCCTATTCAGCCCAGACACTATGCCAATTGCACAGTAGGGTGCCGAACGCTGCATTGAAAAAAAGTTAGTAAGGCACACCATCCATAACAAAGCAAATTGCTTTGTCTTGCATTGGGGCGGCTCTGGAAACGGCCAGCGCAGCTCCAACGCATATGGTGTGAATGAACCCTGACAGTTACAGTATTAATACAAACTACTATACTGACGGGGGGGGGCTTACAGCACTCGCCTTTACTTATGCCGCATACGCAAACTCTATCCAAAACTACATGTCTATGACCCCGTCCACAGGGTGACAACAGTGCAAAATGAACAGCGCTGGCACCCCATTACAGGAAGATCAATGGGCCTATCGGACGCATCAACAGGTAATAATTCCTGGGGAGGTGTAGAAAAACAAAACCAGCCATGGTAAAGAAAAACTCCAGGAATTGTAAGAATTAACCCTTGTGGGGCTACCCCGGCACTACAAGAGTAAAGAGCTCATTTTAGTCTGGGTCCGGAATGAAAGAAGATACACTCACCTGATCCTGGGTCCTGCAGCGGTCAGCACTCGCATCCCTTCCCTTCCGCTCCAGCACTGGAATGTCCAATGATGTCACAGGTGTTTAGACTGCTGGAGGCTGGGGGTAGAAGAGGCTGTGGGGACCGGTCTCAGGGGGAGCCGAGGATCAGGTGAGGATTTCTTCATTCTTTAAGCCCCCTAGACCAAATCGAGTAGTTACCCCACAACCGCAGGGGTTCATTTTTACAATTCCTTTAGTTCCTCTTTAATGCGACTGCATCATTTATATCATTTTTGGATTTGCCTATAGTCCTACTTCAACTGCATACCTGCCAGTGGAAACATGCAAAGGTAGAAAGAATTGCCCATATGTCTACTGGTCTTTGAAGAGACATGTGCTCGCTTCGACTTGCAAATAGCCTTGGTAACAACACTGTTAAATCTGAATTGCGGAACCTGGCCTTGGGGTGGCAGGCCCTGGGTACGGTGCTGCGTCGTGTTGTCATCCGTTTGAATGGCACCCCACCTGTTGGCGACCTGGCTCCTAGTATTTGGCGCCTGACAGTTTCTTAGGTCTCTTGGGGACTCTATTGGTGAGCTTTCTTTCCTTGCTTGAGTTCCAGGGTCCATGCACTTCGGCCTTTAATAGGGGTATCCACTGCACATGGTGAAAGAAATGCGCACAAGGTGTGAAAGTGGCTCAGAGAGTGTGTGTGCAGTCTTATGGCTAACATACTGAACAAGCTTATTCGAGCTACGGTCATGCGCAAATGCAGTAACCCATAGCAACCAAACGCCCTCGGATGCCGACTAGCTGCTATGGGTAACTGCACTTGCTGCTCTTTCGTTCCACCTTAACTAAATCAGCCCGACAAAGTTTTTAATATCTCAAAATTCAATTACCCAACTGAATTAATAAAGCGATCAAAGGTACACACTGTTTAATCATCGCCGCTTGTATCTCACAGCCATTGGCACAGCTCCCCCAGGTCGACTACAAATTCCAACAGAGCCGACCCGCGCCAGAACTGTGCGAGAGAAAGCTAGGATTGATCGCTGGGTCTGCGTCTACATTGATTGCCGAAATCCGTATTCCAAATATAGATACGAGGGCCCGATGGGAGCAAGGTAGCAGCGTGTATCTGTAAGCTAAATGAAGCGGCGTAATGGCTCAGCGGAGGGCCGGCTACAGTACACGCAGCCAAGATCATGTTTGGGGAAGGTTTGCTACACAATTGCTTGCAGCAGAAAACGAGCTTTGCCTTACATCAACAGCCATCAATAAATTGTCAGAGGGAGGAAGTCCCGGAATTCTCCTACATACAGGCACGAGGAGGCTTACACGTAACGCACTGGGAATGTTCACTCGCTTTACATTTCTATTAAATTGAATCTGGTAATGAAAGCACTAAAAAGCTTTGGGGGTACAGGGGGGTCACCACAATGACTGCCCAATTAATTCATAGCAATCTTCTACATCAGTATAACAGTTCACAAGTCACAATCCCAAAATTTCACCTACATTTAGGTTTTTGCACCCCGTGGTTTCCTCCTACACATCCACACATAAGGCCTTTAGCATGACGTTGGTGGTAATATTTGGGATCAGTAGGTTCCATTATCTGCCATGCAACTTTGGGGCTTTCGCCCCCTTTTGTGGCTGGTTTAACATTTGGCACTTTTCACTACATTTAATGATCCTCATCGCTGCTACTTTTTAACCAGACTTTCCCCATTTTTTTATATTCTTGAGCACCAAGCGGATCAAAGTCCATAGAAGCGGATTCCCAACTGGCACAGAATATACAGTTTCATGATGATGACCCTAGCAGCAGATTACAAAAAAAATTAAGGGCATACATAGAGTGCTGGTGTAGTACAGAACACATTACCAGCAATCACAGTACATTAACCTATTACATAGAGTGGCAGCCCATAGGTAAAGCAAGATGTTGCCACAATGCATAAGATACAGTTACTGTGCAGAAATCTTCAACAATCATGCAATTACTGTACTGGGCACCGAGTGCCAGTCTCCGAGCTCATCTTATAAGAGGAGGCAATCATTGTACAGTGTCATTGTATAGGTTAACCCCTTGTGTACAGGGGAAGGGCTGCAGCACT
>NW_017306347.1:118101-118686 GCF_000935625.1 Nanorana parkeri | reverse complement strand
ATCATGCCCAATCATACTCACATTGGAGAGATGATAGATTGCCCATTAGTGCCCAGCACAGGTTCTGCTATTCCTAGTGGTCTGCAGGAAGGGAAGGAGCACTGAGATGGGAGCAGCACAAGGTCCAAGGGGCAGCAGGGATGGGTGCTGGGGGGGTCTACAGGGTGTCCTTCAGGCTAGCCCCCATAAGGCAGAGCAGTGGGTCAGGCTGCAGAGACATGACAGCAGTTATAAGGAGAGCTGGGGGGGCATGTCTGCTGAGAGTGGGGGGTTCATCTTCTGCCACCTCCATCCAGGTGCCTGGGCACGGCGCTGCAGCATGGGAGGAGGAAGGTGGTGGAGGGTTCTGCCATTGCACTCTACACCTCCGCTGCCTGGCATGACACTGGAAGATGGTGCAGGAGAGCCGTCAGCCTGAATGTGGGAGGTTCAGAGCAGGCTGCAGAGGGCACTGACCCTTGGCAACCCCTGGCATCTCCCTCTCTCTCTATACAATGTGTGTGTATCTCTCTCCTTCTCTCTATATACTATCTCTCCCCCTTTATTTCTCTCTCTATATATATTTTCCCCTCTCCCCATTCTATC
>NW_017306347.1:84872-118017 GCF_000935625.1 Nanorana parkeri | reverse complement strand
CCCCCCCCCTCTTTCTTTCCATATAAATACTCTATATCTCGTTTTATTCCTCTGTCTTGCTCTCTTTACCTCTTTTTTTTCTCTCTCTCTCTCTATATATATATACTGTATATCCCTACAAACTGTATTGCTCTCCCTCTCACTCTTTTTTTCTGTCTAGTGTATTTCTCTCTCCATGTATGTACTGTATCTTTCTGTATACTGTACCTCTCTCTCTCCCTCCCTCTCTCTCTCTCTCTCTCTCTCCCTCCCTCCCCCTCTCTATTTCTCTCTCTCTCTCTCTCTCCCCCTCTCTCTCTTTCTCCCTCTCTCGTATCTCTCTATATACTGTATTTTTGCATTCATTGTTAAGAGAAATACAGAAGCTGATCTGAAAAATGTCACTTGCCTGTCTTGCTATTCAGCTCTATTTAGCACAATATAGAGCACGATGAGCATGCAGCAGGTGAAGTTAGAACTCCCGTTTTGATTAAGTGACACAGAAAGTATTGAAGACTTCTAGAAGAATTGTTATATTCTAATCGGGATGATTACGCCTCTTTCTATCAAATCTGGGCAAGCTGGTTGAACGTTAAGGCCGCAGATTCATACTGTGTTAATTTATCGATCCAATGAATTTTCATTTACTTTTAAATTGTATCATAATATGCAACGCATCTTATAGTTCTCACTTATTTAATGGGTAACATCCATGTATTTTATGATTCGATTAAGTTCAAATACCATAACCAGAGTTTGTCATTTGTCATTCCCTTGTCTAATGGTCTTCCTTCCCTTTTGTTCCAATCCTGTAATATTGTTATTATATTATTGGACATGAGTGTTCTTCTGTCACACATGCGTTTTTCATTAATTGTTCAATAATCTTTGAATATCGTTATGTGATTTATGTTGTTTATTCGTTTAAATTACTAAAACTTAAATAAATAAAAAGAAAGAAAGTATTGAAGGCCAAAGCTGATACAAGTTACTCTCTGATTGTACAATTTCTCAGAGATCTGCCAACAACTGTAGCACCAAGGCCTTCTGGAATGGATACGGACTAAATGGACAGTTTAATTACGCAGTTTAGTAAATGTAAAGCAGATTGTAAACTTACATTGTAAGTAGTAATGCACAGATACCGGTATTTCGGTATCGAGTACAAGTACCGATACTTTTTTCCCGGTACTCGCCGATACCGAATACCGATAGTGGAAGTCCCAATCAGGAAGCCTGGCGCAGTGTCATGAAGTGACGAGGGAGCATGAAGCCGACTTCCCGGCCGATCAGAAAGCCGGGCGCCGCATCAGTACACACTGCCTGGCTTCCTGATTGGCCAGGAAAACAATCCTTACACGTCACTAGGTGATGAGAAAGCATGGAGCTAGCTTTCTGGCCAATCAGGAAGCCAGGCGCCATGTCATGAGGTGACGAGGGAGCATAAAGCCGGTTTCCCGGCCAATCAGAAAGCTGGGTGCTGCATACATTACACAGGCGCCTGGCTTCCTTATTGGCCAGCTTCCCGACCAATCAGGAAACCAGGCAGCGAGTCATTACATGCTGCCTGGCTTCCTGATTGGCCGGGCAGTGTGTAATGACTCGCTGCCCGACTTCCTGATACCGGAAGTATCGGGCTAGGCATCAGAGCATTTGGGCGAGTACGAGTACTCGCCCAAATACTCGGCACCGATACCAACACTCAGGGCTGTAGCTACCATGGGGCGAGTGAGGCACTCGCCTCAGGTGCAGCTGAGAGGGGGCACAGCCAGGGCCGGCCTGGCTGCGCCCCCTTGCCCCTGTTGCCATGACGAGCACAGGGAGCCATTGGCAACAGGGGTGCCAGGCGGCCAACACAGCCGCGGCTTGGCAGGGAGAAGAGGAGCGGCACAGGCTCCAGCTGCTCTTCGGATCCCCGCTGCTCTCCCCCACCTGTATAGGCAAAGGCGCTTGCATGCCGCCGTCCTGGAGGCGGGGCACATGATGTCACATACCGCACACGTCTATTGGGGGGGGCACAATTTTCAGTTCTTGCCTCGGGCGCAAAAAGAGCTAGCAACGGCTCTGCCAACACTAGTATCGGTATCGGTGCATCCCTAATTGTAAGGAGTAGCATGACTACTAAGTAAGTGGCATCTTCAGAGGTAGCTTCTGTGTAGAAAGTGGCCCTAAAGCCCCCTCATCAGACAGAACCCCCGTAAGCCCTCACACTGACCTTCCTTTTAGTAAACGTATCCCCTTGTTTGCATACTTACTTTACCTACTTTATTTACCCCTTATCCTCTGCGCCAAATACTAATCTTCCTGCGTTGAAAGATGGTGGCAGAAACTGGCAGCACATCAATCTCCTTTTTTGACAATAGCAGCATGCTTAATATCTAATGGTTTTTACCGACATTTGAGAATGTTTACCTGATCTGGTCATATGTGGTCAGATTGAAGAACATTTATATGTCTGTAGGCCTTGCCCAGCATCCCCCAGGCGTGTCATCTCAATCAGGCCTTAAAGGGTATCTATGATCAAAAATCTGTATTTCTATATTGAATTTCCACATGTTCTATCCCACTCCTAATGACCAGATCCATCTAGAAGATTGTAAACTTACTTATTGAAGATTCCCATAGGATGGAGTTCCTCAATGCAGGATGTGAATATGCTCTTCCTTGTTTCACCACCCTAACAAAGCCTGCCGTCCGATCTACAACTCAGCGTCTTAACTTCCCACAATGTAACATTATCATTGCTTGCTGGAAGCAATGCATGATGTGCTACGTAGTCCTGAAAAATGGAGATTGCATCACATCAAGCAGCAAGGAAAGAAACAAAAAGCACACTGGGAATCCAGGGCGTTGTTGGAAGTGATGTGATGTTGTCAGAAACAACTCCAGTATGTATTCCTATTACACTGCTGACGTTATAACAGCACAGGATATGCTGGGACTGTACAACTTTCTAGAAAAAGTGTCTCCCCAACAGCTAGTCTTCAAGGTGTGCATGTGCTGGGTGACCCTATTCATTCCTATGGGTGAGCCTTTACCTCCGGGATTCTACACCTACTAGCTGTCAGTGATAACCAGGGTCCAGTGCCCAGATTAGGATTCAATTGTTCAGCTCTTGGGCTTCTGTAATAAAGTGAAGGTGTCCATTATACAAACTGTGACTGATCTGAAGCAAAAAAAAAAAGGAATAACTACCTCTCAGACTAGGACAACCTGCACGCTGGATGGGAAACTATTTCATATTCACCTGAATAGAAACAAAAGAGAAAATTGTTTGTAAATTTTAACAAGGAAAACAAAATAGAAACAAAGAACGAAAATATGTACAAAACCACCATAGATCTCATCTAGCCCCCACCTACTCATAAAACCTATCCCCAGATCGAATCCTCAAGCTTACCTAATCCTTAGAGTGAGTCATAATGGTATCACTGAGGATAATGACAGCAAACTGGAAAATTGTCTCCATATACTTACAATAATTTTCCTTCATTGACAAGCTCCATGGCAGCATATTGTTGGGTACTCTCCTCTACCCCCATAGAACTGTGAATTATTCAATCTGAATCCTTATTCAACCACTACGTTGTGTACTTAGCCTACTCTAGCTGGGAAGGATATTATGCTGTCATGGAGCTTGTAAGAAATAGAAAATTACGGTAAGTATTTGAAGACAATTCTCCTTTTTCCTTACAGCTCCTGATGTGAAATAATTTGACACTTTAAGGAGGGATTGCTAAATATTTTAAGTGGAAGCAGAGGAAATCACATTCCGTCCAAAATATACAGTAGCAAGATAAGCAGATTTAACACAGGAAATTGTCTACAAATTGTCTCTGCAGAAACTGTCTTCTGCCCAGTAGTGTGCCATAACCCCCTCTGGTAAGCCCTTTACCTTGTATGCCAACAATATGGTCTCAGTCATCTATGAAACGATAACCTGGCTGGATGCTTTTTTACCTTTGCCTGCCCTAATGGAATGGCTGGCACATCTATATATAATTGAAGTGTTTTGGCAACATCTTCAATCTAGAACCACCTGCACGCTGGATGGAAAATTATTTCATATTTGCCTGAATAAAAACAAAAAGGAAAACTGTTTGTAAATGTTAACAATGAAAACAAAATAGAAACAAAGAAAGAAAATATGTACAAAAACACCATATACAGTATCTCATCTAGCCCACACCTACTCATAAAACCTATCCCCGGATCTAATCCTCGAGCTTGCCAAAACCTTAGAGTGAGTCATAGTCGTATCACTGGGGATAATGACAATAAAATGGAAAATTGTCTCCAAATACTTACCATAATTTTCCTGTTCTGACAAGCTCCGTAACTGCATACTGATGGGTACTCTCCTCTCCTCTACCCCCATAGAATTGTGAATTAATAATCTGAATCCTTACTTAAGCTCTACATTGTGCACTTAGCCTACTCTAGCAGGGAAGGATATTATGCAGCCATGGAGCTTTTCAGAAGTAGAAAATTATGGTAAGTATTTGAAGACAATTTTCCTGTTTCCTGACAGCTCCTGATGGGAAATAATTTGACACTTGAAGGAGGGATTGATTAATATTTTAAGTGGAAGCAGAGGAAATCACATTCTGCCCAAAAGTTACAGTAGCAAGATAGGCAGATTTAACACAGTAATGAGACAAAAAGGCAGTTATTGAGGACCAGGTTGCTGCTTTACAAATGGTCTCTGCGGCAACTGGCTTCTGCAAAGTACTGTGCCATAACCCACTCTTGCAAGCCGTTTACCTTGTATGCCAACAATATGGTCTCAAGCATCCATGAAACGATAACCTGGCTGGATGCTTTTTTACCTTTTTTACCTTTGCCTGCCCCAGTGGAATGCTCAAACAGGGTTTCACATAGGTATGAATGATTTCAGTTTTGATCGTGCATGATGGAAACTTTGTTGGCACGACCTTGAGATGGGGGTTCTTTGGAATTTCCATGCTTGACCCCCACAATTGCTTTTCAAACCGATTGGTCCTTGACCCTGTCGGCCCAAACCCACTGGAACCCGATTAAACCTGGCTCCAACCTGGCAAACTTTGTTAGGCAAAATCTAAAAAGGACTTTTGACCCAATGGGGTTGATTTACTAACCTTATAAACACACCACGAACATGTATACACTAGAGCTGCAGCTAACGATTATTTTCAAAATCGATTAGTTAGCCGATTATTAAGTTCGATTAATCGGTTAATCGGATAAACAATAAAAAAAAATTAAAAATGGTTCCAGTGATGGACTACTAGTTTGTATTGAGATTGTAGTTCATCACAGGAGCAAGCTTGGAGCGGTGGAAAAAAATAGTGTGGTGTGCAATATAGTGAAAAGGAAAGTGTAAAATTATATGCCCCCTTAGAAGACTTAGAAAAAGAGGAGTGCAAGTGCAATTATGCAACAAATATTTGTTTTATCAACATAGTCCCATTCATCAAAAATATTCTCCTTTCTATGAAAGGAAAGGGGATAACTTACTTTTTTAGATGTTTAAAGATTTTTTTCTTCATCTGTTTTTGTTCAGCCGCATCTTCTCAAAGAAGAGCTTGCCTGACTGATTTCACAAATGGTTTTACTAAGGAGAATTTGAGCCTACCTAATTCTTCTTCTGAAGAGGACTGAGAAGTGTCATCTAATTTAGGATCTTCTGTCTTCTAAGGTCTTTGTTTTGACCTTTCTGCTGGAGAAGATTTTACCCAAGGAGAGCTGCTTATCTATTGTCACCTGACTAAAAGTGGCAAAATATGAATGGTTTCTTGAAAAACTTGTGTCATCATGGACACCACTTGTTGATTGTCCCCTTCCTTATCCCTGGTTGCTTCCAGAAAATAGTTTTCAAACCCAGTTTTCCCCAGCAAAGCTAAAGTAGGGCAGACCCAATACCCCTCTAGATGTGGCTAAAGGTGATGATATCCGCCATGAGTTCTTGAAGATGATGGAAATCTCAACCTTGATGGAGATCTCAACCTCTGCTTCCTGTACCATTGGTTAAATGGATGCCATTCCAAAATCTGCTCACTTTGGGATACTGACTGGTTGCTTTGGGATGCTGAGCATCAATGCTACTAATCTGATTATTTTCTTTTTTTACTTTCAGTGCATCATGGGAAGATGAAAGGCACACTTATTGAATGTGGATGCTAACAAAATCCCAGGCGATCCTTGCTTTATGTACGATGAAATATAAGAATCTTCCAGTCACCGTTTGCTGCCGTCCTTCCACTGAACTTTTTTTGGGAATATAAAATGCATTTGATTTTCATTCAGGGTAAGAATCAATTGTGTTTTGAATTAGGAATTCTAGAGTATCTGTGCATTTCCAGCAATTTAATTTTATTATGTATGTGAAACAATGCTTGATTGATTTTCCTCACAGTATTACAAAAAGAATAGAAAATAGGGCTGTGTGTTTGATAGCACTTTTATAAAGTGAAGAAAGAATACATTGACTCCAAGTGCCCATTTAGAGATGATTTATTTATAATGCCAGAAAGATATCATCACTTTAGTGTTTTGTTTTTTTAAAGCTCTCGCTTGAGCAGAAAAAATTAAAAGCAATCAGTTCCTAGAATCTTATAAAAATAAATAAGCAGCTCCAGCTATCTCTGGCACTTTTCCTAACAAACGTACCATTCCAGTAGGGATGAGCAAACCTGCATGGGTTCGGTTCACAGTTTTGCAAATCTTGCTCGAGATCGTAAACTTTACAGTGAACCTCACTGAAGTCTAGAGGGTGAAAATTGTTATTCAATTCTGGCCATTTGTAGGGCTGATAAACAAGATATTACAACAAAAGGCACGGGAAGCTGGGCACTGGCACTTAAAGAATGTATATAAATAAATGATAATAAAAAATAATAATAATTTAAAAAAATAATGACATATATAAATTATTTTTTTTATCCACAACGGGGGATCTGTCTGTCTACAATGTTTAGCGCGTAACACAAAGAAATCTAACAGTGTATGGACAGCTTAACTTTTTTGATCCATCAAGTCTATGTGACAGCAAGGGACCAGCATTGGGTGCGTTTGGGATTAGCTCTCCTGACTTATAAAACAGGTAAGCATAAAGAGTAAAGGAGTTCCTTCTGTCCCGGGATCATAAAGCTGCAGGATTTTGGCACAGGACCTGCACACTCTTGGCTCTACTCTGCTGCCCACTCAATGCTTCTTGTACAGGTTCCAATGCACTGAGTAAAGATCAAGTGACCCGGAGAAGGGGAGCTTAAATAGGACCTTTCAGTAACATTACAAGTACGCATTAATAAATTCCTGACATGTCACAATGTACAGCAACAGCAAAAAAAAAACCTCTGCACTTCATCTGTTTCGCCAGACAAGGCCGGCCTTAGGCCTTTAGGCGCCCTGTGCGAGAAAGCTTTACAGCACACCTCAATGACCACACCCATTTTTTCAATATCCGCACCATTTAAAGACTCCCATTTTGTCAAGCCCCAAACTGTCAGGAACCGGATCTAAACCCAAGGCCTCTTCTGTAGCTGGCTGTGGTTCTACCTGCTGAGCCACCTTGGATAGCTCCTTGCCTAATCTCCTGTGTAATCCTCAGTTTAACCGAGTTTCTGCTGAACTCTGAACTCCTTGCTCCTCCCTTGAACTTCCGATTTAAGCCATGCCTCTGCACTTCCTGTTTGCCAGATTATTGTGCTCCTGACAATATTTTACTTCCTTGCTCCTCCTGTTTCCTGATGCCAATCCATGGCAGCATACAATGGGTATGGCTCCGCCCCCAGCCCATTGTATGCTGCCATGTATTGGCGTCAGGAAAGGAAAATTACCGATAGGTAAGTATACGATTTTCCGTTTTCCTGACGCCAATCCATGGCAGCATATAAGGGGCTGGGGGCGGAGCCATACCCATTGTATGCTGCCATGTATTGGCGTCAGGAAAGGAAAATTACAGATAGGTAAGTATACAATTTTCCGTTTTCACCACAGCTGGAGGGCCGGAGTTTGGCCATCCCTGGTATAGGGCATGGCCCCAGAAATGTCACTTCCTGCTTCTGTGATTGGCTGACTGATTTTCCCAGAAGTCTCCACTGAGATACAAGTATAATTTTTGGCATCCCTTGCAATAGGATTTTAATTTTTGGTGAGATACTCCCTAAGGGTTAATTACCTCTAAAGGGACGCCGACACTGCACCATTCCTCATTTCAACACAGTAAGTCCACCAGCTGATTATAATGATCCCGATCCTACCATTCAGGGATCAGTCTGGAAAGGACATGGTGCAGCAAACAGCTTTTTCTTCAGAACAGAAACTGCAACAAAGTTTGCTTAAATCCTTCCAATGTACACAGATCACCCAGAGGGGACTGATTTTTTTATCAACAAAAGTTGAATTACTCTTTCATTATCTAATTTGCTATACAAAAATATAAAGGAAAAGTTATGGTGAATAAAAAAAAACAATTCTGGGTTTCACCAATCATTTTTGGCATATAAATTCTTAATGGTCTGTAACTTGGGAAGAGGCAGGGGTGTGTCCACTGCCTGTATATAACTGGGGGCATGACAGGGGTGTGTCCACTGCCTATATATTACTAGGGGCATGACAGGGGTGTGTCCATTGCCTATATATACCTGGGGGCATGACAGGGGGGTGTCCATTGCCTATATATAACTGGGGGCATGACATGGGTGTGTCCATTGCCTATATATAACTGGGGGCATGACGGGGGTGTGTCCATTGCCTATATATAACTTGGGGCATGGCAGGGGTGTGTCCATTGCCTATATATAACTGGGGGTATGACGGGGGGGGGGTCCATTGCCTATTTTGTCCTGCAGAGCCTCTGACAGATATAAGATGCTGGCCTGTGATCCAACTTTCTTCCTTACGTACCCGTACCCAGACCCTAAATTTCAGCTTCAGGCGGACTTATCATTTAAATAACAAGTCAAGGTCATGTGACCGTCTTCCTGACCGAGATTTAGTGCGCAAGGGCTTTTAAACAGGCCCCAGGAGTGCACTTACATATCCAACCACTTTGCTTTTCCTGAGACCTGTAACAGGGGTCGTCTCGCAAAGCAATCTAAGACTTCCCTTGGCTGCAGACGGCGGGATCTGTATCGCAATCTGAGCTGCATGTCAAGTAGCGTTATTATTGAAGTACCCCAATACTACAGACACAAGCGCTAACGTGTCAGGCCGGCTCATGCATTACACCGAGGCATCCATCTGTCTGGAGAGTGATCTCTGAATGCGAACGTTTGCAGCTAGGTGCTATTTAAAGCCTGGCCGCTGTGTAGGATTTTTATCTGGATTCAGAAGGCAGCGATGAAGAGATCTGTGGGCAGCCGAGTCTAAAAATAACTAGTTGTTTTTCTCTCTGATTTTTAATGGGAAAATAAGACCATAATAACAAAGGCAGGGGGAAAAAATAAACAAGAGGGGAACAAAACAGACAAATGAGCTCCGTTTCATCTGTAGACGTATTTCAGCAAAGTGATGAACGGCCCAGCCTCATTCTCTATTCTAGCCCTTTGATGTCTCAGAAGTCATCTGATGCCCTTGCAGGTTGTTGGCTTGATGATGAGCAAATTACCGCAAATGGTCTTGGTTCCTCTGCTAAGATTCTGGATTTGCAGATGACCAAAAAGAGAGCAGGGCCTCTTTTCTGGTGAACATTCAGTAGCCAGGTCTCAAAGGGTATCCTTGTAGTTGTAGTTGTCTGTGTGGTTGGATGATTGGTGGGGTAGGGAGTCGAAGAGTGGTTAGATCTTAACGCACATTAAAGAGACAATGAGTGGACAGAGTGAGGTCTTTGCTCACCTTGCTCCAATAGTGAACCCAACAATGCAAAGACCTATATGTGTTCCAATGTTGGGGCAGTTGACAAGGTTGAGTAGCAAGAGGAAAACTTCCTGAGGCTACAGTGGTGGAGTGAAGCCATAGAGTACGGCTAAAGAGGAGAAATGTAATATAATTGGTATTTATATAGCACTGACAATTTACTTCAGTCCCTGCCCTCAAAGAGCTTATAATCTAAGGTCCCTATCTCACATACAAACATGGCTGATTTAGACATAAGCCAATTAACCTACTATGTTGGTCTTTGGGAGAAAACCTGAGACCCAAAAGAAACCCACATGGAGAACATGCAAACTCCTTGCAGATAGTGTCCTGATCAGGATTTGAACCAGGGGCCCCCACTGCTGCAAGGCAGAAGTGCTAACCACTAAGCCACTGCGCTGCCCATCACAGTTGCTCCCTATATATTACCAGCCCCTCTACCTTTCTTGTGGATCCTCCAGAAAGGTCCATATAAATGGGACTTGCCTTTCATTCATTTTGTTTAGCAGCACTGTGACTGGGATTCTGCTGTTAAAATAGATCTAAATCCGATTAATTTCAGAATTAGATTAGCTTTGTGTGGAAAGGTTCACTTTAAAGACCTCTATAGATGGGTGAGCCTTAGGACCAATGGCTCAGTCATCAGTTATTTGAGACTGGCCAACGAGCTATCTTTCACAGTCCATGAGGATAAGCTCAGATTTGAACTATACTCTGTAAGCAACCTGTGCTCCTCCGAACAAGAAAGTTCCATGGGCACTTCTGCCCAATCAGCTGCAGGACATGCATTCACCGTCCCTCAGCTGCATCTAAGCCAAGGGATGGAATGCTTGTGCTGATGTTATTGAACTTATGTAGTTACATATAAGGTCAATGACATCACTGCTTCCTGTCTCTTTGCTTATTTATTTATTTATTTTTTAATTCTTTATTTTGAGTTTTGCATATAACAAAAAGAAAGAGGTACAATAACATACAAAACGGAATTTAATATATATATAGTATATAGTATATATACAAATTGTGCAAGCGTATCTCGGTTCCTGCACTCAGTAGGTAGCATAAGATAAGATTGGCCGGTCAGTTGGTGCCCTACTGCGAGCCTGGGTCTGCGGGCTTTAATCTGCAGAACATTAATTCAACGCACACCATGATCAGGCTCAATAGTTGATAAACATTGCTACACTGGTATTCATTCATACACGAGAGAGGTGTATGGTGTATACCATTAGCCCACCATATTCTGGAGAATAGAGGAACTCAAGCCAGTAAAACCAAGTTTTGCGGAATGCACTGTCTCTGTGAGGTAGGGAAGCAGTCATTTCCTCCCATCACTCGAATTTCATCTACCTTACGAAGCCACATCTTCACTGAGGGTGGAGTGGAACTTTTCCAACACAGCGGCACACAGGCTCTAGCTGCGTTGATCAGGTGTATCAGCAGTGATTTGCGGTATCGGGCCCTGGGCAGTGGACACAAGTGGAGCAACAGCGCAGCTGGATCCCCCACTAGAGACATTCCTGTGAGTTGGTGAATTATCCGAAGGACTGCATCCCAAAACTCCCCGAGGCCTCGACAGGACCAGAACACATGGAGAATGGAGCCCTCTTCCTGTCCACATCTCCAACATGTCGGAGGAGTCTGAGGAAACATTTTGTGGAGCTTGGTTGGGACATAATACCATCTGGTGAGCAGTTTGTAGCCTGTCTCCTGTATGGAACTAGCCATCGAGGCCTTGTGCGCAAAGTGAAGTATGTAATCCCTTTGGTCTCGGGTGAACGTAGTGTCTAGGTCTTTTTCCCACTTAGTCAAAAAGTTAGATTCAGTCTGGTCAGCTGGCAGCATCGTGAGGGTGTATGCCTTGGACAAGCCGTGTTCCACATAACTACCTGCCATGCAGACGTCTTCAAATGGTGTCAGTACTGTACGTGGAGGTGGGGACATGTTAAGTCTAGAAAGATAGCTGCGGAGTTGCAGGGCCTGCCAACGCAGCAGTGGAGGATCGAGTAAGCCCCTAATTGAGTCTAGGTTGGTGAAATTCTCGATGGGTTGGAAATGCCCAATCCGGAAGCGATTAGCTTCCACTAGTGCTGGAAGGATCCGTCGGTGAGACTGGGAGCGAAGGCCGGGTCACCTACAATTGGCGACATGATAGAGTGCGAGTTGCTATCTGGGAGTAACGCGGGTGTCTTCTTAAGCACTCGTATCGTGACACCTGTAAGTGGGTGCTGTAATATTTCCCTGGGCAGGGGCGACGTGGTCCAGAGAAGTCCCGTCAACAGTAAAGGGGAGACTGCCTGTTCAAATTGTAGCCAGCGTTTGTCTGAAGTCACATTGCACCATTCGAATGCACAGGCCATATGCACGGCCAGGTGATATCGAATGGGGTCCGGGAAATCGATCCCCCTCTTGATTTGGGCAGTGTCAGTAGGGACTTGTTCAGTCTATGGGCACCGTTCGCCCACAGGAAGGAGGTGAACTCTCTCCGCACTAACTTCAGAAATGACATGGGGATGTGTACTGGTAAGGTTTGGAACAGGTAGAGTAATCGTGGGAGAATATTAATTTTCAATACGCTGTTCCTCCCGAACCAAGAGATGGTAAGACCCGACCACTTGGATAGATCGCGTTTAAGTTCGGATAGCAGCGGCGGGAAGTTAAGTTCAAAAACCCTGGCGACTGATGCGGATAGTTTCGTCCCTAGGTAAGGGATGTGTGAAGCGGACCAGCGGAAGGGAAAGGCTGCTTGGAGACCCATGAGAGAGGAGTGGGTCACTGTGAGGTTAAGTGCCTCGGATTTCTGAAAATTGATTTTAAAAGTTTGAAGCTCTCCATAGGTCTCCAGCTCGGCCATGAGATTTGGAAGGGAGAGTGTAGGTTTGGTCAGCATGAACAGTAGGTCATCAGCGTAGCCCGCTATTTTGTGCGTCTTTGGGCCAGGGAGTAGTCCCGAGATATTCTGGTTATCTCTGATTCTGCAAAGTAGGGGTTCCAGTGTTAGGATAAAAAGTAACGGAGAGAGCGGGCATTCCTGTCGTGTCCCGTTAGCTAGTGGAAAGTAGGCAGAGTACGTGCCATTTACCCGTACCCGGGCAGCTGTAGGGGTAGAATAGATCGCCGATATCCATCTGCATAGATTGTTCCCAAACCCAACCGCCCTGAGCGTCGCATGTAGGAACGACCAATCCACCCGGTCAAATGCCTTTTCCGCGTCGGTTGACAGGAGGATGGTCGAGATTCGCTTCGAGGTGGCAAAATGAATCGCATTCAGCACCCTGACAGTGTTGTCTTTAGCGTCTCTGTGTGGTAAGAAACCTACTTGGTCAGTGTGGATGATTTTACTTATGCTGTGCAGCAAACGGTTGGCCAGAATTTTGGAGAACAATTTCAGGTCTATGTTTAGCAGGGATATCGGGCGGTGATGGGTGACTCTAGGCCCTCCGCTTCCTCATGGGATATGCGGGGCAGATTCGTCTGTTCAAGATAGGTTTGGGTTTTGGCGATGCGTCTTGAGATGGAATCTGGGGTCCCAGGGCTCTCTAGATTATAGAGTTCAGCGAAGAAGTTAGCTAGAGAGGAGAGTACCATCGCGCCCCGTTATGGTGGGAATAAAGGTTTGGGCTCGGGCTTCCCTAAGAGCTAAGGCTAGAGACCTGCCGGGCTTGTTGCCGTGTTCAAAGTACGAACGTTTGACCCTCACCTGTTTCGCTTTGATCTTACCTAGAAGAATATTATTCAGTTGCTGGCGTAACGTCCATAGCTCAACCTCCACCGCTCTGGCGAGGGTTTGTTTGTGGCCGGACTCAAGGTTGCCAATTTGCGCCAGTAGTGAAGAGATCGTTTCGGCGCGCTTTCGCTTTGCGTGGGAGGCATGAGCTATGAGGGTACCCCGCACACAACACTTGTGGGCTTCCCAGATGGAGAGAGGTGAAGACTCTGATATCTGATTATGTCGGAAAAAGTAAGTGAGGTCTTGCTTAACGCGGTCAATCAGTAGGGCGTCCTCAAGAAGGAAGTCATTCAGCTGCCAATGCCATGGTCTGGGTCCTTCTGAATGGAGCAGTATGTCAATCAGGATCGGGGCATGGTCAGATATCGTGAGGACGTCTATGGCAGAGTGGCGCACTGTGAGCAGTAGAGTAAAAGGAATAGTCCCGCTCTCTAGCGTGCATAAGTCGCCACACGTCTACCAGTTGTTCTGCGTGTAGGGTCTTCTGCAGCTTTCTAAGAAAGGCGTAAGAGAGGTGAGAGGCATTTCGGGAGACGTCCAGTTGTGGATCAAGTGCAACATTAAAGTCACCACCCACAACAAGAATCCCCTCTGCGAAATCTCATAGAGCCAGGAGGCATTCTTCCATGAAGGAGATCTGACCAGAATTGGGGGCGTAAATGTTGGCCAAGGTCACTAGTGAGCCATAAAAACTACCCTTTACAAACAGGTATCTGCCCTCCTCGTCCCCCGACGTGGCGATGTGTTGCCAGCCCGCGGACTTGGCAATTAGTATACTGACCCCTCGGGTTTTTCCAGCTGGGGATGAGCTGTGGTACACAAATGGTCGGAGAGTCTCGGGATGCAGCCCAACTGAAAATGTGTCTCCTGGAGGTAAGCTACCTGTACTCTGTGTCTCCACAAACCCCCCCGGACCCTGGACCGCTTTTCCGGAACATTGAGACCCTTTACGTTCCAGGATAAGAATTTAGTGGGGAGTGACGCTGTCGTTCTATCCACCCGGCGTGCCATGTCTGTCAGCTGAAAGGGAGACAAGTAGAGGTAAGAGGAAGAAGCCTGTACAGAAAAGGGAAAGAAGGGTCAAAGAAGGGAGACGGCAGAGAAGTTAGGTCAGAGAGTAGGTGGCTCAGGGGCGGGGAGGGAGGGATAGGGCAGCTGCCCACACTAAGTAGGTAGACGTATCAAACAGGGCAGAGACAAAAACAAAAAACAGGTATTGAGTGCTAAAACAGTCCTCAACGCCCTAGGCGAGGAGGAAATCTAGGTGGGGGAGTGTAAAGCAAGGAAGCGCAACGAGAGATGCTCCCGTGCTACCCATCTCAGGGAGCTAACCCCGTTATGCGGCACCCAAACTAGTAATCGATCTTGACAGGAGGATTATGGCCGCCAGGTCGCTTAGGCCTAGTCAACAGTATCTCAAAAACATTTCAACCATTAAGAAAACAGTATATCAGAAAAACCGTATTACCTCCTCTTCTCTCCCCCCAGTGCTAGTTAACCTCCCGTCCGAGTCAACCTCCCCCGGGGTGGCTCGAGGTCCATGAGTAGGAGTGAACCTCCCGGGCGTCGAGTCATGCGGCAGGTGACAGCCAGCGCAGAGAAAGGCCCGGCTGCACAGGCAGGGCGGCCTGGCACCATATAGTTGGTAACAAACAAGACACCCCTCATAGTGCTACAGTGATGTGCAAGGCTGTCGGCCTGTGTGTCATTGTAGGGTGTGGGGAGTGTACAGAAGTAACCCGACCCCCACTAACAAACCCTGGATATAAATCAGTCGTTCACATCTTAGTTATATCAGAGGCATGACCCGGTGGTGTTGCTAGTCGATCCGAAGGAACCTGCAATGGAAAGGGTTATAAAACATGCGTCCACAGTAGGTCAAGCATGTGTACTAGTGGGACGTGAGCGTCTGTAAGGAGGCCCAGGGATCAATACAATCTATAAGGATACGACTGGAACCACAAGACTGAGGGGGGTTTGGTGGGAGAGGGTCAGCAGACTGGAACGGTGAGCAGGGGTGGTTACAGGTGGCCGGAGTCGGATTGGGAGGACAATCCGGTGGTTCCAAAAGTTCTCGGAGGGAAGAGGAGGAGTATAGTGGGGACCAACCGTCCAAATCCAGTCCTAGGGTTCATGGGTCAGTAGATGATCCTGTATCGCACCGGTAGGTCTTTTCTCATCCGGGTGAGGCTCTGGGCTGGTATCCTCGTCATGGCTTCAACCAGGACACTGCGAAAGTCATTGGAAAGAAAAAAACAAAAACAAATAAGTAGCCAGTGACATGGGCTAGTCGGTGCTTTCTCAGTCCTCGTGAGACGCTGGGTCCCTGGGCCGGTCGCCACTGTCCCGATAGCCAGAGCGTCCTCTGCGAAGCCTCGGGGGTCGGGGGGGCTGTTGGTAGATTAGTAGAACAGTAGAAAGGCATCTTGGCACACTCACAAACCAGCATGTAAAACAACTTGTCTCACCACTAAGGACAATGACAGAGGTTTGGATACACGTCTTCTACAGAGGATGTGAAAGCTATCATCTGCATGTTGCAGGGTTGAGACCAGCAATCTCGGCGACCGAGATTGGGTGAGTGGTCAGATGCTGAGGACTCCGCGGGCGAGAGGGCTGTAGCCGGCGCCGCCGGGCTCTGTCGGGGAAGACGCGTCCCGTGGAAAGCAAGATGGCCGATTAACTCCATGTGCGCTGGAGCGGCCGCCTGGGATCTCGTGGTCGCGGGGGAGAAGTAACCAGGTATGGTCCTCCGGGTGGTCTTCGTGGTTGATCTGCGGGACCTCCGGGTGCCGTACATGTAGGGTAGCGAGAGTAAACTGCAGTCAGTGAGCGGTAAACGGTAGATTAGGGAGCAGAGCTCAGCACACACAAGTCTCTACGGCTCCATTGCTTGGCCACGCCCCCCTCTTTGCTTATTTTAAGCTGCAGATGGGGAATTCCCGGCCCGCTGCTGAAGGGGTGCAAGTGTCCATGGCACTTCCTTGCTCAGGTGCTCAGGGTTGGACTGGGTTGAATGGGTGACCTGGAAGGAACATCGTTTCCTTTTTGGCAGAAGCTCCTTTTGGGTGTGGAGAAGCTCAGGTTTGGACTAGGTTTCGAATCCAAACCAGAGCTCATCCCTACCCAGGCCCTTTTATCCAGGATTAGACTATGCTTTAAGAAATGCAAATGGCAATCAAAGCATTCCTAGTCCAAAATCACCTTTAACAGCTGATATTGCAAGATGTTGGTAGACATTTCAAGCCTTTAAGAAATAGCTTCACATCCAATCAATCCATGCGATCACCAACCAAATAAAGTGGGCATGTCTATCTCTTTTAGTGGAAAACTGGCACTCAAGAAGGTCTGTGATGTTACAAATCCATCTTTATTACAAAAATATTGAAAGCGGGCAAAGTACGTTGCTTTTACACTGAAAGCGTACAAAACAGCCTTAGCCAAGACTATGAGGTTTTCCGAGCTTGAAACGCATAAGCAACGCATTATGCCACTTTTTTTGTGCTTCCATAACAAAGATGGGCTTTGAACATGCCACGGCTAAAAGCTTTTTTGCAAGCTTGAAATGCGTAAGCAATGTAATAGAGCCGAGGATTTTACAATCAATACACAATGAATGTTTCGCAAGAAATCATAAGGGTCATACAAAATGAACATCCAGTAATGTGCACAAAAAAAAACTCACCCCTCGCCCTTGGACTTTTACGCAGTTATACTCTGAAATAAAAAATGGGTGGAAATTGGATTTTTGCCATTTGATTTCAATGTCAGGGCAATATAAAATATAAATTGCAAGTACAGACAAATACCAGTTGATCTGTCAAAAATCCAATGTGCTGCTTACCTTCTGTTTGGGGGTACAGTGCGTCTGCTAAATTAAGATCCCAGTTGTGTAGGAAAAGGCCTTTAGTGAGATGTCTGTAGTTCTGGGGGTGTGCCTATGGAAGTAATAAAAGCTGTTTCTCACTACAAGAACAAGGTACAAGAAAAAAAAATGGGGCAACATCTAGAGGGGAAGTAGGAGGTTTGGGAGTACATTTGGGTAACACTTGGACATACACTTTAATTGAGCCAAAAAGTAACCATTGGTTGGTTATCTATGTACTCAACCCAGCCACCCTTTGGTAAAGCCACTTTGGCTGCAATTATAGTTGCAAGTCTTTACGGTTGAGTTTCCACCGGCTTTGCACATCTGGATCCTGCAGCTTGTGTCCATTTCTCTTCATACTGTATATCTAAGTCTCACAGGTTAGATGGGTCAATTAATTAACAATGGCCTTCAAGTTTTGTTACAGATTCTCCATTGGATTTCGATCTGGGTTTTGACTGTTTAAGATATTCAGGTTCTTGGTTTAAACCATTGCAATCTAGGTTTAGCTGTGTGTTGGGGGTCATTGTCCATCTGGTGAACCGTTGTCCCAGTCTCAGGTCATTCTCAGGCTGAAAGAGGATTCCTATAGGATTGCTCTGCATTTTACTCCACCAACTTTGCTGCAATTCTGACCATATTCCCAGTTTCTGTTGATGCTGCTGCCACCATGGGGATGGTGTTCTTGGGGTTATAAGGTTCGGCCACATATAGTAGAGTTCAGTTGTGGTCATTTGCTATAGACATTTTTCTTTTAACCAAAGGATTTATTTTTGTCTTTCTTCCATAAGGTCCAGTTTTGTGGAGCATTTAAGTTCTAGTTGTTCCATGACCTGTGTCTTCCATCATAGCTGTGGATCTCTGATGGTTTTTTAGAATTACCATTGGCTTGTTGGTTGCTGACTAATGCTTTACATGCCCAGTTTGGATATGTGGCCATCTTCAGATTTATCGTATTCTTTTTGCTTTTTAATAATCAGGCACTCTCTCATCTTGACCATTCAGAATATAGTGAAAGTGTCTGTGTAAAGGGCCTCCCCTGACTCAATGATACCAACCCTACCAGTACTGCCCCACCACTCCTATCTCTATGTATCACTGTCCCACTTTCCAACACCATCACGTACATTGCTGCAGGACCAGCAGTGGACGCTGGTCCTGCATTGTATGTGGTGATGTCAGAGTATCTGCCCACATTCCAAGGTGGGAGCAAAGAGGACCAATGCCGGCAGCCATGGGACTATTAAGATGTCTTTTACATCATTTCCTAGACACAATTAGTGTTATGACCTGCATCAGCTGAAGGGTGCAATGTTTAGGACTTTTTTTTTAAGTGGCTGCAGCTTAAGAAGAACTTGAAAATAACAATAAAAACGAAAAGCCCATAAAAAGGCAAGATAACAAAAGCAGCATTAGCTGCAGAATTTACCTTTAAACCAGAGATTTCCCCACAGTACTTTTTTTCTGCCACTAGATGTCCTCATCCTAATGGCCAACATCATTCAGCCCACTTCCTTTGAACTCAGGTTGCCCAGGGCCTGCCCCAGCCTGTTAGAAGAAAAGCAGCAGAGTGATAAGCTCATCTCTCCAGTGTGGATCAACAAAGATGGCGGTCAAACCAAACCAACAAAGTCCATAAAAAGTTTTTATTCACAATTTGATTAACTTATAAAAGCAGCCAACATGTTAGGGGGGCAAACACTTCCCCCTTCCTCAGGGCTAAAAAAAATAAGATGGAAACTTGAGGACTCAAAGTAGTAATAGCAGGAGGGATCTTTGTTTTATAGGAAGAAAACTCTCCTGGTATGTGCACTTCAGTTAAACAGGAGTAAGTCACACTGGGAGAGTTTTCTTCTTCTTTCTTCTCACAAAGAGCTATTACTAATCTGAGTGCTCAAGTTTTCATCTTAGTCTTGAGGAAGGAGAATGTGTTTATCTCCAAATCTGATTTATCGAGTTGATCCCATTGTGAACAATAATAATATTTGTTTGGTGCCCATCTTTGCTGATCCCCACTTGAGTCTTTTGGGTATCCCATGAGGAAAGCCTGGCTGTTCGGAGGCCCCTTACCAGAGTGAGCTTGTTTCTAACCTTCAGAAGTCTGAACTCCCATAAGAATATAAAAAAAATTCCAGAGCCTCCGACATTTTTTCTTTTTGATGGTCATCTTTTTTATCAGTGCATGAACTGATGGGCTCCTCGTGCTGCTTCTTCCTCTCACGCTCCAGCCCTGCTATACAGGGACTGGAGGAGGCTGATACCAGGTCAGGGTATCTCACCTCCAAACACTTACAAATGGTCCACATTCACCAGAAATTCAGTGTTGAGAGGAGGGATCCTAAGGCCACTGA
The DNA here is from genome assembly GCF_000935625.1 of Nanorana parkeri. Taxonomy (NCBI): domain Eukaryota; kingdom Metazoa; phylum Chordata; class Amphibia; order Anura; family Dicroglossidae; genus Nanorana; species Nanorana parkeri. Next base: position 98,252 of record NW_017306347.1, on the reverse strand, counting down.
GGACCAGGCAGCGATAGGCTGCTGCACCTGCCTGTCAAGATACTGAAAGGAGGAGGGAACAAGGGTGTGGCTCTTTGAGAGCTTTGTAATTTAGGGTGCATTCACACCAAATAACGGAAAAGTATTCGCAAGTCAATCAAGAGTCTCTTGACTTGCAAGCATGCTCTACTTTTTTTTAAGCGCAACGTATGTTAACGCAATACAATGGTGTTGTGTGAACTATCCCCATTCACACCCATTCATTTTCCGTTGACCTTGCGTTACCATCCGTTAAAAAATTATTGCTAATGCAACGCATCGTGTACAGTGTGAATGGGGCTTTAGTGGTCGCAAACAGCTCAGCTCAATTCCTAGGCGGGAGCACGCAGGGGCATCCCGAGGCCGGGTGTCACCCGGAGTGGAGACTGGGTGACACCCCGCCGTGACGTCACCACAGGTGTGCACGATGACGTCACCGCGCATTCGCGGTCATCTTATTGACGCCTGCCGGCAGCCATCTTGGAGATGGACGCCGGCAGAGAGAGGAGGGGACGTTCACCCGACAGGATGAGGTATGCCGCCGGGTGTCCTCCTCTCTCCTGACACTGTCGGCTCTCGGCCCATGACCGAGTGCCCGACTTTTTAGAGGGGGGTGACACCAAAATGACCATCAGTCATTTTGGTGTCGCCCCTCCAATGGTGTCACCCAGGTGCGGGCCGCCTCCTGTTAAAATAGCTCCTGTTAAAAGCTTATTAAGTAAAAGTGGTGAATTTTTAAAAAGAACAAAGGTTTAATATCACTTTATTTCATTGGAGTTTAGCTTTCAATATGTAATATGAACATAGAGAACTGTAGAGCAATTTATAGCCTCATCTATGCTTTGAACAGCCCGCACACACACAGAATGAAAATATAAAGGAAATACATTATTCTTATATCTCCATCAACGTTTGGACGGGGACCGTGTCCCAAGCGAGGGCCAAATTTAGGTTTTCCTAAAATACTACAACCCGTTTTACGGCTGCTCTCCACCTCTCTGCCAGGTAATCAGAAATGTAGAACAGATTGGAAAATAGAACAGAATTCTTGTAAAAATGAACAGGCATCCTGTACAAGATTCATAACTCCATACAAGATTTATAAGCTGGAGGATAAGTCCAGAGCTCATATAAAATTCATGCCGCATGGAATTTTATTTTTTCCCTTCTCTCTCTCTTTTTTCATCAGGACGCTGGGGTCATGTATAGTACATCATCTTCTCTAATGGTGAGACTGATGAAGAATTACAAGCAACGTATGTGCATGACGTAGCTCCCAGCATCCAGCGGCTTGCGGAAAGCTGCAGCTCCATACGTCTTTACTGAACTTTATTTAGCAAAGCGAATGCGCAGAGCGCGGTAAACCACGGTGTCCAATTAGAATTCATCCTTCATGGTACCGACTGCTGCTCTCAACTGATGAGAGGTGAACCCAACTGTTTGGGTCACTGCACACTGGTGTTTTCTGTCTTGCGTATTCCTTCCACACAGGCAGGAAATGGTTACCTACCCCCCTGTTGTGCATTGGTGTACAGTTTGTCCATCTATCTATAGATATATAGATTTACTGGATTACTGGATTTTACATGAAGTTTGTCTTTAAAGGGCTTTTTATTCTGAAAACAAGCTGAAATATGTACTTTTTCCAATTCTCAGGTGTAGTATATATGAAAACTTGCTCATATCAGAATAAAAACTTAAAAAAGATCAATGTAGTTTTAAATAACATCTATGTTATTGTTTAAAGGGGCATAAAGCAGCTTTGCGCATACAGGGTCCCTTCACAACATGGGGGTATATTTATATACCAAGCAAAACAAATGACAAACGCACTCAACAATTCGTCACCAGCTATACAGTAAGGTGCACACGAAATGGGCTTTGAACAGTAAAACAGTAGAAAGGTATCATGGCACACTCACCAGCCAGCATGTAAAACAACTTGTCTCACCACTAAGGATAATAACAGAGGTTTGGATACACGTCTTCTGCAGAAAATGTGAAAGCCGCACAGCCGCGCCAAGGCACCTCTTATAGTGCGGTCCTAACTCTAAACTAGGCGCCCAACCTCCTTAAAGGCACAGGGACACACAAGGGATCCCGCACATCCCAATGGCAGCTGAGAACCACCATGCGTCACTGCACCAAATCGGTCAAGATAAACAAATGACAAACGCACTCAACAATTCATCACCAGCTATACAGTAAGGTGCACACGAAATGGGCTTTAAACAGTAAAACAGTAGAAAGGTATCATGGCACACACCAGCATGTAAAACAACTTGTCTCACCACTAAGGTTAATAACAGAGGTTTGGCTACACGTCTTCTGCAGGAAATATATATTTATATACCATTCACAGGACCATTCGTCCTTCCGAAAGTCTGTGAACGTTCGTTCTGAGAAGTAAAGACGAATGTTCTTAGTATATTTCCTTACCAAGTCAAATGTAGCATTTGAAAATGACCCCATTATGGCCACTAGATGGAGCTGAGGAGCATAGGAACTAAATACTTATAACAGGTAAATACCATATTATGGTCATTAGATGGAGCTGAGGAGCAGAGGAATAAATAGTAATTTCCTATGCTTCTTAGCGCCATCTAGTGGCCATAATGTTGCATTTTCCTATGACATTCAACCTGAAAAGAAAATATATTAAGAACGTTTGTTCTTTGCCTCCATTCGCACGGAATATTGTAATACACATATTGTAATACACAGTAAAGTGTGGTAATGTGTACATTGCATGTTCAGCAAGATTATCATTTTTTTTCAGAAATACTTTTATCATCAACAAAAGGCTATTCCTGAACACCAGTCATGTGACTTTACCTGGACTGATGTCATTAGTTTTCTGCAAACAGGAAGAAGCATTTCCTTAGTCTCCTCTCTCCCCAGTGATCAGACTACAACATTGTAACTTTGTAGCAAGTCACGAGGTGACACTTAAAGGAGAACTATGGGGTAAGTATTTTTCCCCATAGTTCTCCTAAGGGTCATGGGAGGACACAAACTAGCGTCCTCCCTACTGAGACCGCTGCAGCTGGGACGGATCCTGACATTACTGTCGAGATCCACCCAGCTACGTGATTGACAGCTGGCTCTGCCTATCTAGAGGCAGAGCCAGATGTACCCGCCCCATCCCCCGTCCGTTCCACCAGTCAGCGCTGGAGGATTGGAGAGGGGGGGATCCCTGCAGGGAGCCGTGAGTGACAGTCACGGCTCTCTGCAGGGAGGTGATCGAGATGTGAGTGAGCGACGGTATGTGTTCGCTCACTTCCCGATCTATTGAGTCGACGTGTGACAGTTTCATTGTCACAGTTTGGCTTGAACTATGAAGTTGAGTGGAAATCACTCCCCTCATAGTTCTCCTTTAAACATTACTCAGCATGAACATACTTCACATGAATAAACATGTCTGACGGTAGCCTTGTTTTAAGGATCTTTATAACAATGTTATATGTGAATGGTGTTCGGCTTTCTGACTATCCTGATTTACCTTAGTAATGAGCGTAGATTCACTCATTTCTTCACCGTGTGAAATTCTTCGGTGTTTTTCCTCGCAAAAAAAAAATGTTTTTCTGTTTCATATTCATGTATTTTTTTATTTTTTTATTTGCATACTTTTTTCTTATCTCTTCAGCATAAATGCTAGTCAAGGAGCACTCATGTCTATCTCGGCTCCGGGAGGGAAACACATAATGATGTTTACTTGTTATTATTTCACCATGGCTTGGCGCATCGCCAGCAAGATTTCATCTCTGTCTATTGCAGAGACTTTGCTAATTGAGTAATTTGTGTAATGAGGAATATGGAGTAACAAGAAAAAGAGATCATCTGGAAAGGGAAATAAGACATAATGTATAGCGATGGAGTTCAGAGAGGGGTTTAACATTCTAGCTATAAGCGAACGCCATGGACCACGTGGACCCCTGGATTGAGACAGGTCTGGTTGACATTTTTCTCTGTCCCATCGGGACAGGAAGTGATGAGACATCTCTCCAGTGTGGACAGAGACCACTACGTCCTTTCATCCTTGTGACACCGGGTGCTGAAATGGGACCTGACGCATGGCGCCGTTGTTGTCCATTAATACGGGATGGTTGCAAAGAGTCACCAGCAGACCAATGTAGAAAAATTGGGATTTAGAATAGGGTCAAGTTTTGAAGGCTATATGGAATCCCATCATTGAGGCAACAGTGACTGCTGGACACCATGGATAAGCTTATCCCTAGTGACCAGTGGTCACTGTTGCCAAGCTGGTCAGTGGTCACTGAGTCCAAGCTGTTCACAGTTCATAAAATGGGTGAGCAATTTGGCCTGGTTGACCACCTACTTCCTTCTCTGTCCTAGCAACTGATGATGCTGTGTGACCTGCACCACATCATTGGTTGACGGGTGACTAAGCTGTGCAGTGTAATGGGTTTCTAGGATGCAGGAGGTGCACTACAACCACCTATGATGCTGTGGGGCCGTCTGTGTCCTAGAAACCAATGATGCTGTGCGGCCCAGCTGCTAGCATCCTAGCAGCAAATAATGCTGTGCGGGTTGTACAGCATCTAGGACACAGGTGGCACTGGGATTGGTGTGCTAACAGGTCATTGGTTGCTAGGATACATGCAGCCTCACAACGTCACTGGTTGTTATAGTGTGTCCACCTGCATCGTAGCAGCCAATAATGCTGTGTGGACCAGGCGCTGGTCAGCACAGTGTCATTGGTTGCTAGGACACAGGTGGCCCTGGAATCTGTACGCTTGGATGTTCACCAAAACCTGGATTTCTGGCTGTGTGGCCTACACCACATAATTTGTTGACCGGTGGTTGAGCTGCACAGCATCTTTGGTTGCTAGGATGTAGGCAGCACACCATAACAACCAATGGCATTGTAGGGCCGCATGTGCCTTAGCAACCAGTGAGGCTGTGTGGCCCAGCTACTAGCATCCTAACAACGGTTGTGCTAACGGATCATTGGTTGCTAGGACACGCGCAGCCTCACCAAGTCTTCAGTTGTTATGGTGTACCTGCCTGCATACTAGCAACCAATAATGCTTTGTGCACCAGCCGACAGAGTCCTAGCAACCAATGATGCTGTGTGGGTCGCATGCGTCCTAGAAACCAATGGCAATAAGCAGCCCAGCTGTTTATGGCCTGGCAACTGATGATGATCAGGTTGCAGGTTGTGCAGTATATTTTTTTGGTAGAAACTGGGATGTTATCCAAAACCTGGATCTCTGGCTGTTTTTAGTGAATACCCACCCAGGCCAGCTCAGCTCATCGATTCTTGTCACTGTTGCCTTGATAAAGGAGTCTGTGTGGCCCCAAAATGTTGACAGTAGAATATCATTAGAGCCGTGAAGATCTGTGGCTTTTAGAGTCTTGCAATACCTCATGGGACTTGTAGTTCCACAACAGCTGGAGTGCCAAGGCTGCCTACCCCTCCTCTAAAAGCTCTACAACCATACAAACTCTGGCAATAATGTAGCGGCATCTCTCAGTCCTGCATCGACCAGCACAATATTATCTACCTTTCTGCACTCTGAGCTTTCAGCTTCCTCTGGCAGCCTAACTCAATAAAGAACTCTCGATTGTTTTGTTCTCAGGGTTTCTTCATCCGCAAAGTGAGTTCCTCCAGGTGCACCGTGTAACTTGTGCGTACACAATAAAGCTGCAGATGCCGGGACCGTTCTATAAAACAGAGAAAAGAAATCAACTTTATTTACTGAGAAATAATAAAAAGTTATGACCTGGGTGGCAGTATAAGTTTGTACACCCAACATCACAGACCGTGCGGCAGCTTATTGTCTGAAGACATAGACAAGGGCTTAAAGGGGATTTCCACTTCTGCAGCCAGATTGGGATAATACCTACTGTACTTTATATTTGTTACCTGTTCCCATCCACATAGTACAACAACAAAAAATATTTTTAAATTGCTATTTACTCTTTAACCTGCTTTTTTCTTACTGAAAAAATCCTACTTACATTTCCATGTTAAAGTAAAAACAAAGTGAAGACATTTTTTTTTTCAGTTTTGGATAGAATATGGGAGGGTTGTAATCCCTGTCTGCATTTTATTGCCATGTGTCCCATTGGGGAGATTTACCTTCACTTCCTGTCTGATAGCCACAACAGGAAGTTAGAGGACATCCCTCCATAGAGAGGGATATCCCTGGTGGTCACCAGAACTAGGCGAGGAAGGAAAACCAAATGATACAAAAAATATTTATTGGTCTAGTTTTTTGGTCCTGGTTGGAATTTTCCGTTAAATACAGCATGTGCACCGGCTGTAACTCAGGACATGAAATTTCGATCTTTAGGCCGTTAAAGTGCTGTAGAATGTCTTTCCTTATCCCTTCCTAAATTACCAGCTGCAGCACACAAGAGGATGCTGCATAAAATAAAGTCGATACTGTCTTATCAATTTATTTCACGCTCTTGTACAGCCGGCAAAGAGAAGACTTGCAAAATGAAAAATGTTCTACACAAACTGATTTCCCGAACATTTAAATGTATAAAGAAGTGATCTTTTAATCTGTGACGGGTCGACTGTAGAAGATGTTTTGTTTCAAATTATTGGTGCTCTTAGGAGCCACTTAAAGCTTGACGATTATTACTAACTAATCCACAAATAGGCAAAGAATGGGTTTCATCCCACCCAACTTTTTGAGATGAGACAGAGGGATGCCTTTCGTGAACAACAAATTTAGCCATTGAACACACCCTGTCACACACCCAGTTATGCCAACCAATAAGACTTTACACAGTATGTCAAAAATTATTTGTTAAACCCACAATATTTTTTTTTTCACCATTGCTTTTCCTTTATAATGGCTTTTGGAAATAGCAGACAGGATAAGATATAGTTTTCAGTGCAGAATAACACTTTTGGTAATTAAATAGTATATTTTCATAAACAAAAGAAAAAATGGACAAGCGCACTACCAAGGGATAACAACTAATTGGAGAGGTATTCACAGACAGGAATTACAGTGTGCAAGCTCTATATAAAACAGGGAGAGGAACCCTGTGATAACCCTGCAGGAAGGGGTTCTTCTTTCCGACCGAGCTTGACAAAGAGGCAGTTGCCTCGAAACGCGTAGCTACCAACCACCACAGAACCCTTTTTACACATCATTCCCAGCTGCCTTACTACTATCGCACTGTTCCAGCCGGCAGACAAAACTCCATCACATGACCGCTCCGTCTCCTGACCCACAGACGGCGGCTGACAGCGTGTGGCTGTTATTGCTTCTTGCCGCAACGACTCAGCCTGGCCAGCTGATTCCGTGCGGCAGAGAGCTGTCCCTCCACTACAGCCATCGCCCTTACAAGCATTTGCTTCCCCATTCCATTGGACTTAATCAGGCTCAGCTTTTCAGGGGCTCCAACAGATACTACGGGGCTTCTGAGGACATCTCAAATGTGAATTTACATTTACTTACTACAGTAGTAGCGCTCTCAATACACTTTGTTTCTATCAGTATATTTTCATAGATATCTGTAAATAAGACCAAAAAGAGGGACAACTAAGTAGGAAAGAGGGATATGGTCCCAACTTAGGGACAGTCCCTCCAATCAGACAATAAATACTATCCTTGTTGCACTCCTTACCGAAACTCGTCACCAGCACACCAGTCCTTTTAGGATAGCAAAAGCTTAATTTATTGAAGTTCTTTGTCATATGAACAAACGCTTTTGGGACCACACAGGGTCCCTTCATCAGTCTTTAGCATTGACGAAAAATGCTAAAGCCTGATGAAGGGACCCTGTGTGGTCCCGAAAGCGCTTGTTCATATGACCAAGAATTTCAATAAATTAAGCTTTTGCTATCATAAAAGGACTGGTGTGCTGGTGACATTTCTACAATTCAGTCCCTCCAATCAGGGACATTTGGGAGGTATGGATTTTAGCAGCATCAAATACATAGATCAGATGGATCCTCCATTTATTGTTACTGTAGTGGTCAATTGTGTCAACCTATTTACTGAATACAGGAGGAAGAACATTGCATCAGGACCACCTGACCTTCCTCATGCAGTCATGATTTTGCTGTGAACTTCTCACCATAATAAACTTTATTTAGTTACTGATTAAAGGACAATCTGTCTGAGTTCTTCCCTTTTAGAGATAGCTGTTATAGCTACCAAAGGACTTGTACTTCTGTCTATCCAATTCTGAGATTCACACAACTCTGAAGGTGCAGGAATTTAGGGTGATCTGAAGTCTGAAGGTGCAGGAACTGGGGCTGATCTGAAATCTGAAGGTGCAGGAAGTGGGGTGAATCTGAGATCTAAGGTTGCAGGAATTGGGGCTGACCCGAGGTCTAGAGGTGCAGAAATTGGGTGTAGGAATTGCCCTGATCTAAAGTCTGAAGGTGCAGGAATTGGGGCTGACCTGAGGTCTAGAGGTGCAGAAATTTGGTGTAGGAATTGCCCTGATCTAAAGTCTGAAGGTGCAGGAATTGAGGCTGATCTGAGGTGTGAAGGTGCATGAATTGGACTGATCTGAGGTCTAAAGGTGTAGAAATTGGCGCTGATCTGAGGTCTGAAGGGGAAGGAATTGGCCTGATTTGAGGTCTGAAGGTGTAGGAATTGGGGCTGTTCTGAGGCCTGAAGGTGCAGGGGTTGAGGGTGATCTGAAGTTTGAATGTGTAGGAATTCGGGATAATCTGAGGTATGAAGGTGTAGGAATTGAGGTTGATCTGAGACCTGAAGGTGCAGGAATTGAGGTTGATCTGAGGTCTGAAGGGGCAAGAACTGAGGCTAATCTGAGGTCTGAAGGTGCATGAATAAGCCTGATCTGAGGTGTGAAGGTTTATGAAATCTGGCTAATCTGGGGTGTGAAGGTTTATGAAATGAGGCTAATCTGAGGTCTGAAGATTTAGGAATAGGGGCTAGTACATATTAACGGTAAATATGAACATGTTTTTTAGGTGCAGCAGTTACTATATTAACAATTAATTAATTTGTTTTAACTTGCCATTAACAGTACAACTATGATTCCAACAATTCAAAAACAAACTATGTGACTACAACACGTTATTCTTCACTAGCACTCCGATTATCTAATGCTTCAAATATTGACACTTGATGTGGAAAAGATAGCTGACCCTGGATTATACAGATAGCACATTATTACGTATATATATCTCTGCATGGGACCCATATAGCTTATATATATATATAATTTTCACTTTAAAAGATATAGCATCAAGTTGCCTAAAATCTATATCACAAATGTCTGCATTTTACTTGAAGATTGATTTACAAATGTTCCACTCAGTACAGGGTGGAATGTCATTCACACGGCACTACTGCAAAGCGCTATCACCACTAGATGGCGACAAGGAGCACCATTTATTGACAGTAGTGCTATGCAAACACCATTCTCCCAGCTATATGCTGGGCGAAAGATTTATAGGAGTTTTAAATCAACCTGACAGGGGTCTCTACCATTCTCTACTTTACCTAAACCAAAGAAAAAAGAAGCTTTGGCTTCCCATACAGTCTAAATACAGGTGCACTTTTATATTTGTAAGAGCAAGCAAAGGTGACCGATCTCAGGCTTTGCTTCCTTCACGTGATCAGCTGTACTGATAGCTATCAATCCATATCAAAGCAAACTACAAGACCTTAGGTTTTTCTTTTCCAACATTGCTTCCATCATTGAGGGAAATCATACTTGGCCTCCTATATGAATGTTTTTGTTTGCCAGGCATATGAAAGCACAATATTTATCACCCACATAACTTATTACTATCACAGCCCCCGGAATAATTTATTACCATGAACGGCCGCACAATTTTATTCCCAAATGGGTATTTGTGTAAGAGTGACATAAGGAATGGAATCTCATTTTTACAGCAAAGCCCACAGGCTTATCGGAATACCGGGCTGAGCCTATACTTAGGCTTTGTTTATCTTCTCCCATAAAACTTACGATTCTGCCTTCATCGTCCCATAAATCTTCCCATTCTCCCAGTAATCCCAGCACAGGTAATGTACGTCGGCGCGATCACAAGATGAAAAAGGCTGCGGGGAATTGTAAAGCTAAAGGGGGATTCTGGCTTCAAACGCGAGCTGAATTATTAACTAGGTTCCTATCTAAGATAAACTTTTGACAGATCGGTAAAGTCTAAGTCAAGGCAAAACTTTAGTCATAGAGCGATGAAGGATTAAAACCCTTTCTAATTGTTACTCCTATCTGGGGTCTGTTAAAGAGATTTGCCATCACTTCCTTTCCTGTTGACAATGTTTTACAGGAAGTGGGGGAAATCTGCAACAATGACCGAAATTAAAATCTGGGTTCTAGTCTTTCCCTACTATACTAAACAAATGTAATTTTGTCTGTGTTATTGTTGGAGAGTTCCTCTTATTTCTTGTCTGATACACCTTGATAGCAGGACAGGAAGTGAGCCCTGGATAGCAGTAAAAACCCAACAGAGGGTCTAACCATTCCACACTCTATCCAAATCTACCAAAAATAAAATTTGGGTTGCATATACTCTTTCCGTGTACATTCTTATGGAACGGTGCAAGCTACGATTGGATTCCACCTCATGTCGAATGCAGGCCCATTGAATGTGATGACATCAGTGGTCCTTAGACCAACAGAGCCCAGGAGGAAGGAGGATATGGGAACCGGTCTCGCAGCCTGGAGGGACCAGGTAGAACTAAGGATCAGGTAAGTAAATCTGCTTTAGTTGAGCCCCTTAGACAAAACAAGCACTTAACCCCTTCAGTGCAGGGGTAGCCCTATTGCAATATATGAAATGCTAATCATATTACATTCTATACATATAACACTGTCCTAAAAATTATTTGTACATCAAACCTCAGCTACCTCCTCCTTCTATCTACAATCCTCTGGTTGTTGATTGTGTGCAGGTCTGGGAACACCAAGCCAAGGCAAACCAAGGACTCCCTACTCCACCCATTAGTATAGTTATCTCCCTGATTCCCACAATCTTTAGATACAGATTGTCAGGGGAGGACTTTTATCTAAATCCAGTATCTTCACTGTCTATTTTGTAGAATTGGAACACAAACCCAGAAAATTTAAGAAACCTTCAGAAAATATGATTGAAGTTATGGCAGGATATGGCTCCAATAACTGCTTTCCCAGAATGACTGCTGAGGGAACCTCAATCTTTTCCACGATGCACGTAAAGCATGTCGGAGAAGAGATACGCGCTTATTCCTCATTGGAAAGAAAGCTCAGTAAACCTCCCAAAATCATCGTATGATATTTCCATTTCACATCCAACCCAAAATATAATATTCAAGTAGTCTGCAGAGGCAGAGACTCCTGAGCAAGAGAAGCTTTGAATCCAAAAATTTTGCTGTCGGTACAGATTCTGCAGATGGTCCTTACATACCTCTGTGTAGATGTTAGATGGCAAAGGGGCTGATCTTTCTTTTAACTGCATTTTAACATTGAACTCCAGACAGTCATGAAAAGCCCTCATTTCATGCAGTTATACTGTATAATCATTAAAAACGCTAAAGTATATTTAAACCTCATATAAGATTTAAGACGTTTGGGATTTGAACAGAGGGACCTAGCGCTATAAGGCAGGAGTACTAACCACTGAGCCACAATGCAGCCTTTGTCCAGTCTTAGGCTATGCTTTCTCAGGGCCTCTGACCCCATCTGGGGCCTCTTGCATCTGGCTGTACCTGATTAGGATACAGAGTGGCCAATCTCATCTGATGTAGTGAGGGCCGGTTCACACCACAAAGTCTGCAAAAATAGTGCTTGCGTTCCGGGTGCGGGCGATCGCACTGCGGGCAGAGAGCACGGCTGCGGTGCCATTGACTTCAATGCACCGCCACGCCCCCTCCCACCCCTGAACGCAGGGAACCGGCCGGCTTGCGTTCCAGAGGCCGAACGCTCTGGAATGTAGACTGTCTGATGTGAACCGGTGTTCTATCGAAAGCTCCAACTCATGGAAATCTCCAATTACCTCACTTCCGGTGCTCAGAAAGACTGGAGCTCTGTACAGATGCGGTGCGCATGCGTGCATAACGTTTTCAGAATACTCGTCGAGTTTGCCACCTGCTGAATATTGTTAAAATGCAGCTGTACAGAGCTCCGTCAGTCTTTGTGTTTTGCAGTCTAACGCCGTCTGGTCGAAATCTCTAACTAATCTCCAACTACCCGGCAGTGAGGTAGTTGGAGATTTCGACGAGTTGGAGATTTCGATAGAACACCGGCCCTTAGGGCTCATTGAGCAACCCGAACAGAGTGTGCAGAGTTGTAGAGTAATGTGTTGCTGTTTTTCTGCAGGGTATCTATAAATATGTATTTCTGTATTAAAGTTCCATACGTTCTATCCCACTACTATTAACCGTATCCATCTAGAAGTTCGTAAATGTTCTTATTGAAGATGCCCATAGAATGTACTTCATCAATGCAGTTAAACCACATCGCTCAGCCTTCCTTGTGCCACAACTGTCACAGAGCATGCTGTCTGAATTACACCTCAATATCTAAACAATGTAGCATTACTATTGCTTGCTGAAACCAATGCATTATGGGCTATGTAGTCTTGAGAAATTAAGATTACATCACATCACAAGTTTCATTATTTAATCACAAAGAAAAAAACAACCAACGTATTTGGGGGGGATGACAACGCTTCTCCTTCATCAGTCCTTTTGGACTGTAGTTGCATAATGTAGTTGTCCAACTGAATGCTGATCACATTATGCAACTGCAGGCCAAAAGGAGAATTTAAACCCCAGTCAATAGGAGACTCCTTTGGTTTCAGTCCTTCATTATTTTTAAGCCCCCACATTGATTTCAGGACGGGGGGTGTTGTTGCCCCCCAAAATGCGTTGGATGTTTTTCCTTTGTGATTGAGTAAATAAACATTCTTTTTCATCTATTTGATCTGATGTCCATTTAGTATACAGTGTATGCCTACACTCACATCTACAAGATGTCATGTTCATAAAAGGATAGCATTTTACTCCAATCCGGAGTGCAAAGCCTTATACAGGAAAGGATGGCTAATTGGTTCTCACTTAAAAATGCTTTATTTGATTGTAATGATGTGTGATTATGTGTGATTATGTTGGTATCCACCGTGTTCCGGGGTTTTAATATATCCCCTTGCTTATAGTTCCCCAGTACTATAAGCAAATGATATACAACAAAGTAACAGATGTGTATATAAAAAAAGGAGACAAATAGAAGGCAACTAAATTACATAACTAAAACTAAATATAGAAAATATTTAATTGCAAATAATTATTTAAATGTCTAATTTTGTCACTTACTATATATGGTTCTGATATTGTCTATTTTATATAATTTGCTTCTCTGAATTGATGTTGAGATCTCATCTTTTGCGGT
>NW_017306347.1:68967-84715 GCF_000935625.1 Nanorana parkeri | reverse complement strand
GGGGGGGGGGTAGGCGACAAATACACAGGGCAAATCTCTCCAGTAGGGACACAGGCTGCATTGAAAAAATTTACAAAGGTTTCTTCCCTACTCCATCCTTACCTAAAAAAAAAGTAGCTTTGGATATATTGTAAGTATACAGTGTTTGAATAGTTACCTTTTACAACATGTGCTTGGACAGATCATTGCAAGAATGCAGCTAGAAATCTAAAATATTCACATTTGCCATGAAGTCTGCCTTTAATTAATTAAAATGTGGGAGGTGTTTGTCAATATAAAGGTGGAGCCTATTTTAAGGGATCTATTTTAAGGGATCTCCAGCAATGTTAGCAAGCCTGCATATGACCGGCTATGGCTTTGGCACACATTAATGCACAATAACGAATGCAGGACAATCTATTTATAATAGTATCAACAGAGCTTTCTCATAGAAATCTCTCTGGATGAGTCAGGAGACACCAGATTATATTGCAGTAAGGAGTTTAAGCTGAACTCAAAAATTCTAATAATATTATTCTAAATTAATAGACATGTAACAAATTTAAGTTTTAAATCTCATCCTTTACCTGCTCTATTGAATGAATTTAATATATAAAATCAGAATCCATTTGATCAAATTGTGGCTTCATTGTTGCTATATTTTGATTTAGCTTAAATTAAATTCACTTTGATCTGGGGTTTTTTGATGATGATAACTTTTTTTTTAAAATGTCCCCAATCTTATTAAAAGCAGATATTGCAACTGCTGTGATGTCACATGCCCCCTATGCGCATGTCCAGAAAACCCATTCTCATGGTCAAAGGGCAAATACACGCAATACATGCGCGCGCATGCGCATCAGGAAGTGTCTTTTTGAAGCCCTATTTAAACAGACCTGTGGCACACATCCATTGCTGATTAATCCTCAGCTACTACTGTGTCTGTAGTTCCTGTGATCCTGTTATCTTCTGTTTACTTGACCCGGCTTGCCTTGACCATTCTTCTGCCTGCTGATTGTACACGTATGACTCCTGGCTTTGACCTCTGGTCGTTCATGAGCCTGCTTTTGGATCCTGATTCTGTACTGCTGCTCCTGATTGGCTTGCCCCCTGCTTGTGACCTCGACCCAGCTTCTGTCTTCTGCTCTGGTACCCCACTTGCATCTGGTCTCCTACCATCCAAGCACCAGTGTTACCTTGTGTCCTCCTCTCCCTGTCCTAATATCCAGGGACATTGGACGCGGGATGCAAGGGACGCCACCTCCTCCATCAGGTACATGACAGAGCTTATTCATATGTCTGCAAACTTGCTGTGTTCAGCAACTTAAAAAAAAGAGTGATTTCACTGCAGATTGAACAGTGTTGACACCCCATCAGAGGAAGTAGAACCTGAAATGGATCTGGCAGGATCAACAGATAATAAAACTATGGTATAGGGGGGCTCAGAAAAACAAAATCGGCTGTTTTAATGTTAGCTTGCATCATATAGGTTATCTTTGATTTTGCACTTTAGCAACTCAGTAGAAGGCAGGGCAGTGGTAACAGAGTCTAAGAAATTTCAGGACCTTGTCACTGTTCTTATGGCAGTCAAGAGTATAGCAGAGGTGGCCAGATGACATGAGTAAATTCATTGCTTTACAATCCCTTTGGCAGATAATACGTGTTTTGGTTGTACTTATGGAGCTGCCCTTGAAATACTGTTCACTCCACAGGCTACCTGGTGGAATTACATTGCAGCTTAATTCCGCATTCCACCCTCCTCGTTGCGTATCGCAGGGTCACGTTTGATGGACAGGAGGCTCCCGCATCTCCTGGCAAATCATAATACATTTAAACATCATCTAACAAGTGTCACTCGTGACAGCAGCTCACCGGAATCTCGCAGTCATCTCTGCTCGGTGTCACAGCGTCGTAATCAAGATGACACCATGATTGTTCTATATATAACAAAATAAAATCCGGAGCTCAAGAACCACGGTTCAGCATTCATAATGTACTTCTGGAAATCTTTTCTTTCTCTGGGATTAAAAATGTTTTTTTTTTACCTGTTGTATCATTCCAGATAATTGTGCACCAACAAAGCAGGCGATGTCAAAGCCTAAAGAGGAACTGTCAGTCCGGAGAGACCTAAATCATTAACTGATGGAAATGTGATATCGCCGTTTTATCATCTTTTGCTCCTCTTGTAGAGCCCGACACTAATCCCGAAATCCAAGTTCTTCAGATATGCCCAACAGGAATTTGAAAGCATGAAGTGTCCAGATATGAAAATAGCAACATCTGTGCCTGAAAAATGAACTTTGGTGCACCCGTTCCTACCTGTTGCTCCCCTATTGGCATATCTGGAACTTGCTGGATCTCAGCCGGCTATAGGCTTTTGTTACCGGCCCAGCTTAGTTCTCTGGCTTTCCAAAGGGGGGGGGGGATGTAAACATTAACAAACAGTTTTGCATCTGCCTTGCTTAGTGATACTTTGTTTATGTTTACATCTTACCCCTGGCCCTGAATAACTCAATCAAGCGGCAGCGGCGCAGGAGCAGAATGCACAGCCAATGTCAGAATGGCTCATTCAGAGCCAAGACCTTGCTGCGCCTGCACAGCCAATGTCAGAATGGCTCATTCAGGGCCAAGGCCTGTCTGCACCTGCACAGCCAATGTCAGAATGGGATGGGAATTTTCTACTGCCTGTGTCCCATTGGGGAGCTTTCTCATAACATCCTGCCCAGTATAGTCAACAGGAAGTGAAAGGAAATGTCTACAAAGTGAGAAATCTATTGACACCTGAAAAGGTGTCCCCATTGGAAGATTTCCCACCACCTTCTGTTTTGGTGCCAACTTTAAAACATTGTATTCCCCATAACTTTCTGTCCCAGTGGCAATGGCCACCAAAGGGTAAATCTCCCCCAGGGGGAACAAAGACAGGATTAAAAATAGTAATGGACGAGCACACCAGTTTAACAATTAAATGTTTTTCTTTTTTGCATGTAAAAAAGCAGGCAACGCATTTCGGGGGTTCCCAAGGCCCCCTGCCCTTTCATCAGGGCTGTAAAACAATACTCTTGACTAAAGTAATTGACATATACAGCGAGGAATCTTGATCAAAGGCAAGAAGCATCTGTTCCAGCTCTCGGTTTGGAAGCGGAAACCTTGAAAGGAAGTTCTAGCCCTTGCCCAAAATTAGGTTTTGGCTTTATATACATTTTAAGCCTATAGGTAAACACAATACATTCGACTGATTGAAGCAAACTATCTATACATTCGACTGATTTAAGCAAAACTATCTACAGGACATTCTGTCCTGTAGATAGTGAGACAAGACCTACCAAAGGACTTCCTGATAGTCAGGGGGAGTGGCTTCCACTAGATCACATGATCAGCAGCAGAGCTGGAGTGCACCAGCTCAACTTATACAGAACTAAAGCATGTAAGGATCAGCATTAAACTTTGCTAAATGCTTTGTAATGCATATGAATATCCCGGAGGGGGGGTATAGTAAATTGTGGGTTTTACTTTAATAACGATCAATTTTAACATGCTATAGCCAAAATATGATGTTTTTTTCTCCCCCCACATTTGCCTGGAGATGATCTCTCTGAAATAAAATGGTCGCTTGCCAGTGTGGAAAATATGAAAAGCCTTAACCACTCAACCTTCATCACAGCGCTCAATAAAATAAGGAATAGAGAAATAACAGAACATTCCAGAAATACTGGATGTTACAGTACTTTGCAATCTGCTTGTTTTGTGTGTTATGGAACTTGGTTGCCGTGGCAACGCCGAGCAGCTCAGTCTGTTTCCTATTTTAAAATGGCAAGGTATGCGGTTACTAAATAGATGCAGGCATTCCCGTCCAACCATATACACCCTTCCCTTCCAAAAAGGACAGTCCATGCAACAAACATACAAAGCAGTAACACGTAGCAACAATCAGTTGTGTCGTACTGAATTCTGATTGGCCACTATACTTTTTACATCACCCTTTATTAGCCCTCATTCACACTGTAATCGGCCCGCACGTACAGCACTGTGCTGTGTGCACGGCCATATTGAGCAGCTCCCGGGAAGGACAGGTTCTGCGTGTGATTAGTACCCGCCCTGCACGTCTGTACGGGTGCGGGTGAGCATACTCGTACGCTGACAGGATGGATCCTGTCTGCGTCCGAGCAAGGAAACACGCACCCGTACGGTCCTGCACTTGAGGTGAGCGTCGGGGGGGGGGGGGCGTATGGATGCGTAGCCCCATAGAGAAGGACGGGGGCTGCGTACTAAACACACGCAGCACCTGTCCTTCCCGGGAGCTGCTTCATACGGCCGTGCACACAGTACGGGCAGATCGCATTGCGCCGGAGGACGTGGCTACGGTGCCCATCACTTCAATGGCCCACCACGCCCCCTTCTGCCCCACAAAAAAGTGAGCCGGCCGCAATGCGAGGCAGTTGCGTGTGAACGAGGCCTCACTGAGCAACAAATACATGTGCATCGGCAAAAACTTTGTTTCGTTTCGTTTTGATTCGGATTTTGCGTTATTTTGTTTTTTCGGGATTCGGGTCGGAAAGTCAATTCGTTTCGGGATTCGGACGAAATTAGTTAGCGGTAGTCTGTACGCAATTTCGTTTCGTTTTAGCTTCGTTCGTTCGTTGCAGCAAAGTAACATTTGAGTGAAAAAATTATTATTTTTTTCTCAAATGTAAATTTTGCTGCAACGAAAGTTCGTCCAACCAACAAAATTTCGTAGAGACTACCGCTAACAAATTTCGGAATCGGAAATTCTCATTCGTTTGCATTCGTTATATCTGTAATTCGGATGCATCCGAATGTCCCAATTTCTAGGATTTCGTTTCGGAACTAAACAAATCGCGCATGTCTAAAAGTCACTAACTGGATTTAGCTAAGCAAATAGGTCAGAGCCTTCCATATGATAGGTGTTATGATCCGTTGCTTCAGTCGGTCAGGTCTAGGTCCAACAATGTTATGTGCCCAAAAAATTAGGTCAGTTGCCTTCCTGAATATACTGATTGATCAGGTTTTTACATCAATGGATTTTTTCTTCCCTGATGGCACATTGAGCATATTCCAAGATGACAATGTCAGGATTCATTGGGCTCAGATTGTGAAAGAGTGGCTCAGGGAGCATGAGACATCATTGTCACACACGGATCGGCCACCACAGAGTCCAGACCTTAACCCTATTGAGAATCTTTACTCAGTGGTCCATCTCTTCCATCATCACTACAAGATCTTGGTGAAACATGAATACAACTCTGGATGAAAATAAATGTTGTGACATTGCATAAGCTTATGAAAACAATGCCACGGCGAATGCGTGCCGTAATCAAAGCTAAAGGCGATCTGATGTAATATTAGAGTGTGTGACTATTTTGGGGGGTCCAGGCAGAACGCTTGTCTATACATATTGCATTGGATTATTTAATTAAATACTTTGATATCTGATGGTCAGGTTGAGCATGCATCAAACGTTGTGATCTATTCCCCTCAGCAATATTATTTACAAGCTCTTAATGGATTTTGCAAACAAGCTGACAAAGAGATAAATCTTTTCTGTTTAATGTCCTCCGGGAGCTTTAAACGCCTGATACGCTACTGTAGACCTTTGTACTATTTGACCGCAATCATGTACAATCTATGCGGTCAAATCTCTTCCGAATGTTGTTTTATGGGCATGGAGCCCTGGCGGCTGAACCGCGCCAATCAGTTATGTATAAGGCACGCGCTAAGTAACCGTGGACGGGGAGGATGGAGATATGAGCTCAATGAGTATGTGATGGAATGACATCAGGAAATATATTTCAGTTCTCTATCGATATTGTTTTACTTAATTCAAAATGCTGTAGACTTTATTCATGGCAAAATCACTGAGGTGCCATTGCTGGAACTGAAGGAGAACCATGAATGGGTTTATGGATGGGCTTAAAGCGGAACTCTGGGTATTGATCAATTACATTAAAATGCGTTCCCTCACCCCAGCTGATGCAGAATATTATGTTCCTTTTACTCAGGGATGATCTAATACAGAAGAATACCACCAACTAACTCCATGGTCCTGTCTTAACCAGCAGTCCAATCCTCCACTCTCCAGGGCCAGAATGTGGACCGGCTCTCCTATGTTATCATGTACCAATGGTGGTCACTTGTCTTCGGGTGTACTTGACATCAGTGAAAGAGGCGGCAACAAAACCAGCAAGAAGAGCAGCTTCAGGGGTCACAAGAACTTGAACTGGTGGGAAAGAAGGCTGCAGGACCAGCAGTCCAATCCTTCACCCTCCAGGGCCAGAATGTGGATCGCCTCTCCTATGGTATCATTTACAATTCAGGACCAATGGTAGTCCCCGGTCTTGGAGTGTACTTGATAACATCACTGAGAGGGGCAGTGACAAGACCAGCAAGAAGAGCAGTTTTAGGGGACACAAGAACTTGAACTGGCAGAGAAGATAGCTGCATAACCAGCAGTCCATTGGTATCATGTACCAATGGTGGTGACTGGTATTGAGATGTACTTGACATCAGTGAAAGAGGCGGCAACAAAACCAGCAAGAAGAGCAGCTTCAGGGGTCACAAGAACTTGAACTGGTGGGAAAGAAGGCTGCAGGACCAGCAGTCCAATCCTCCACCCTCCAGGGCCAGAATGTGGACCAACTCTCTATGGTATCATTGACAATGTAGGACCAATGGTAGTCACTGGTCTTGGAGTGTACTTGAGAGGGGCAGTGACAAGACCAGCAAGAAGAGCAGCTTTAGGAGTCACCAGAACTTGAACCGGCAAGGAAGTTACCTGCAAAACCAGCAGTCCAACTCTCCAGGGCGGGGATGTCGTTGGGTTCTCCTATGTTATCATGTACAGTGCAGAAGCAATGGTGGTCACTGGTCTTGGATTGTACTTGATAATGTCAGTGAGAGGGGTGGTGACAAGACCAGTGTGCAGGGAAATGAGAGGAAGCAATTTCAGTCCAGAAGGTGAACCGATACAGCAGTGCAAGACCGAAGGGAAGGCTGGAGCTCATCTTTAAGCATCTTCATTAGAAACAGCATTCTATTCATAGGAAAAAGTTTTGGGAAAAATCTACATACTCCAACTTGCACAGGGGTGGGCAAACCCTGGCCCTCCAGCTGTTGCAGAACATAAAGTCCAATGAGGCATTGCAAGACTCTCGCAGCCACGACTCCCAGAGACAGATGTGTAGTTTCACCACCGCTGTAGGGCCGGAGTTTGCCAACCAATGAACTAGCAAGTGCAGAGGAGATAGCTTCCAATCCTTCAGTGACCTATATTGATCCAGATGATCCCATAGGACATGGCTGCACCTTTTTTTTTTTCATGATCCTATCAAAAACATTTTTTAAAAATTGCAACGTGAATCAAAAAAAGTTTTTCAGAAGCAAAAAAACAAACACAGCCGCCGGTAGAGCGCCAGCGCCGCAAAATGATCCTGCGTACATCCAGAGCTGATAACGCGTCATCTAGATTTACATTGCTACATAATCAATTTTTCTTTTCATCCCACGGTAAAGGGAGATGTTATCCGACCCTGACAGCCGGCGACGTGGGAAGATAAGCCTCTGGGGTATCCGACATCCCATTAAGTACAGACAATAAAGCGAACGGGCTCCTTGATTTATGGAAGTCAACCGCGATAAATTTAAGGTGTACCTTGAGAGCACGGCGGAGATATAATTGCCCTGAAATCAGCATCTTCCTTTGTCATGATGAATATACAGCTTTGATTAGTGATCTAAATCATCTCGATCATACATCACCCCCGGATAAATAGATATCAATCAAATTAAAGGAAAGCAATTATGTCTTTCCGGGGAGTTTTTAGTTGGAGTTATAGTTGCAAAGTTGGTAAGAAGTTAAAGAGAAACTCCAGACAAAGTAGCGAAATACATAGGTTATGTACATATACATTGCCTTGCAAAAGTATTCACCCACTTGGTCTTCTTGTTGTTTTATTGCATTACAACTATGTAAACAATCACTTTAAAAGTTTTAGTTTTCTTCAGGATCATCTGTTCTTCTGCGCACTGGTCTTGATATCCTGTTTTAAGGTGGCTCCTTTCCCTTGCAGGGTCCTATGGGGCCACCTATGTGTGTGCTAGTATGCTGTGTGTGTCTCCACAAACACGCAGGCACAGCAAGACAATCCGCTCCTCCACCCTGCTTCCTCCTATCTACTCCCTCCTCCAAGCTAGTAGATGGACAGCTACTGGAGAATGCCCTGTACCTTGTGATCTTGCACTAGACAGGAAGTTCAGGGAAGCTGAGAGAGTTGGAGCTGTTTGGAAACCTGATGACTGTAAGGCAAAAATATAAGGAAATACTTTTTGGGGCAATGTGTATTTGTTTGATTTGAATTTGTGGTTGAAAAAAGTTTGAGAGTTTAATTCGACTTTAATAAACCTAGAGGAATGTTGCGTTGACTTCTGGTTTTTATTGTAAACTGCGGCTGATTATGTGACATGCTCGATGGTGTCACAAGGGGGGTGCGGCCCGCACCTAGGTGCCACCATTGGAGGGGTGACACCAAAATGACTGACAGTCAGTTTGGTGTCACCCCCTCTGAAAAGTCGGGCACTTGGTCATGGACCGAGAGCTCGACAGTGTCATGAGAGAGAAGGGGACCCGGCGGCTTACCTCATCCCGCCGGGTGACTGTCCCCTCCTCACTCTGCCGGCGTCCATCACCAAGATGGCCGCCGGCAGGCGTCAATGAGATAACAGCACATGCGCGATGATGTCATCGTGCACAGCGACGTCACGCGCATGCATGATGACGTCACGGCAGGGTGTCACCCAGTTCCTGCTCAGGGTGACAGCCGGCCTCGGGACGCCTCTGGACATGCTTGTTTATCTCTGGTGTATTATTCAAGCGGATGTCTTGTACACGACCAAAGGCATTCTTTATTTTATTGATTACAATGGATCCAAGCAACCAAGATGTGCTCATCATCCATCCATAGCCTAATAGTTGATGATAAGGAAGAACAACCTTGCTATGGTGGGTGCCCAATACTTCCTGTAAAACTTGCATATGTTGGCGATAAGCATTAATAAACAACGTTGCAGGTAATGATAAGCTGAATGCATGCAGCCTGGACAAGTGACTTCCCGCAGTGGAATGTACTGGACTCGTTGCTTAGCAAAGCTGACAACATACACATTGAACAGAATTCATTGAATGTGCTGCCTATTAGGAGCTCTCCAGGGTGCTGAATTACTGAAGAAGTTGATCTAAACAATTATTTGTGTACAGATTGCAACGTAGGAGCTCTTAAAATCCTTAAAGAAGAACGCGTCTGTGAAGGTTCTCATTCATCCAGGTCATGATATATCTGTATTAAATAAATCAAGGCAACTGGTCGTGCTGTATTTTATTCTTGAAGATGAATAAATGTCACCAGCACACAACCAGTATTGCAGTCCAAAAAGTTTGTTTATTGGAATGCCATGTCACCAAAACTAGCGCTTTTGGGGCCACGCAGGGTCCCTTTCATCAGGCTCAGCAATGACGTCACTGGGTTTTTGTAACCCAGTTTTGGTAGCATGACATTCCAATAAACTAACTCTTTGGACTGCAATACTGGTTGTGTGCTGGTGACATTTATTCATCTTTATGCTGTGTGGCGGTGCCATCCGCAGGTCACTACAAGCACCTCCCCCCCCCCACCCCCCATTCAACTTTGGGTTTTTCCGGTAAGGAGTGCAACAAGGTATCTTTTTGTTTGTATTTTATTCTTGAAGACGTTTAGATGGTCATCCAACTAGGTTTCTCAATTCAGAATGACCAGAAAACATTTTCAAGAAAAAATACAGCATTTTTTACAGATATGCTTAAAGAAGAATAGCGGGATTCTTAGAAATTAACCCTTGCAATGGGACTGTCTCCCTCACTGCAAGGGTTAACTGCTCATTTTGGTCTAGGGGCCAAAGAAAAAAGAAGAAATACTCAGCTGATCATCGATACTGTGGCAGCTCACCTCCCTCCCCCTCTGCTCCGACTGTATGTCCCTCGGCATCCTCACATCTAATGGACTGCATGACATCACGGGTCCTTAGACCGCTGGAACTGGCTGCATGGTCTAGCAGACAGGTGGACCAAGTACAGTATTTCTTCTTTTTTTTGCCCCCTAAACAGTAGACCCACTGCAAGGGTTAAGTTTTCAAAATCCTGGAGTTCTTCTTTAAATATGCATTTTAATTCATTTGGAAGTTCCTTGGCTGTGGAAGAGCTGATAGTATGCAGGTTCGCAGCTCTTGATGTCTTGATAGTTGCAGCGCCTGTGCTACATGAGTCCAGATGATTGACAGCAGCTCTGGGAAGCACAAGAGGCAGTACGGAAGCCATAATCTCTTTTACACATGACGCATCTCCTAAAATCCAATGGAGTTGTAGTATAGTCAGTCATCAGTGCTGATATAAATCATCAAAGTGTTACTTAAAATTTTCATATAAATCAGTTATATTAGTGCCGAGAATGTTATGCTATATTACATTTTTGCAATCTACTAAATGCATAGAACAGCAGAGGGCTGCTGGGGAGGTTTAGAAATGCAATTCTTCTTGGTTGGTAGAAAGGTTTGATTACTGATAAATGGATCAGTTTTGCTGAACCAAGATTGGACCGGTGTCCGTGTCAGGTCAATTTGCAACAAGTAAATGTTCATCTTGGATCACTAATCAATCAGGTGAATTGTTTCACTTAATTGGTTCCTTTGAAGCGCTTACCATTCAACTAAGAGAGCCCATACTCATTTCTGGAGCCGATCACTCTCTGACCTCCGGCCAGTCTATCCAATGGTAATCCTTCCTCCACTAACAAGAGTTAGGGGCAAGATTCTGTTTCACCTGGGATGCGTGGCTCTTTTTGCAGCTACATGTTGTGGAGCACTTGAAAGGGCCTGTTATGTGACAGCTGTAAAGATTGCTGTCTCTCAGGGCAGACAGCCTCTGTTGAAGGAAGTGGTTATGTATCGGTAGCAAGAGATCAAAAGACTTTTGGTTTCAAACTGGCTGCAACCAGCTTTATCATGCTTAGAGCATCAGAAAATAACTGCCCACAAGGAAATGTGAACCATAAAAAAATAAATGTAGCCTTTCTGTTAATAACTACTAGGGACGAAACCCGACCAAAGGAAGCTGTCAGTGATGGCCCAATCAGCTGTGGCCAGGGCATTCCCCTCCCCACACATGGCCAAATATTGCTAAATGGCCAGAGTTGGTCAATCACATTGACCTAATATGGCCATGTGGCCTTCTAAGGTCAATGATGTCATCAGTATCCCACCACTTTGTTTATGTGCAACTGTGGGGTGGGGAATGCCCTTGTTGCAGCTGATTGGGCCAGCAACTTTCCGGTTCAAATGAGCCCAGGTTCAACAGGAACCAGAGCTCATCCCTACTGACTACACTGACAAAATCCCTTTCTAAGAGGGAAACGGACCTTGTGCCCAGGTCCCCCATAAACACTGATCAAAACTGCCACCACACAATGTGTCTCCGTAGAGCAATATGCTCTGTCTACTGCAAAGTTTGCACCAATTCTAAATGAGTGAGAGACCTGTGAAGGCAGCTGCTCCTCTGTTAGGAACAGTCACAGTGGACCCAAACCAGAGCTCATCTGTACTACCTACATAGACAAAATCCATTTCTAACAGGGAAATGGACCTTGTGCCCAGGTCCCCCATAAACACAACTCAAAGCTGCCACCAATGTGTATCCATAGAGCAACATGCTCTGTCTCCTGCAAAGTTCTGAATGAGTGAGAGACCTGTGAAGGCAGATGCCTCCTCCATTAAGAACAGCCACAGTGGACCCAAACCAGAGTTCATCCGTACTAACTACACAGACAAAATCCATTTCTAACAGGGAAATGGACCGTGTGCCCAGGTCCCCCATGAACACTACTCAAAGCTGCCACCCAACAACGTGTCTCCATAGAGCAACATGCTCTGTCTCCTGCAAAGTTCTGAATGAGTGAGAGACCTTTGAAGGCAGCCGCCTCCTATAAAACAGGCACAGTAGAGATATAATTACCTTTGATTACTCTAGTTTTTAAAGTAAATGCTGCACCCTTCGCTGGCTAGATTGTTATACCTTTTTTTAAATGAGAGTGTTCTGAATGATTTCCAGGAAGTATATCCCTATGGGGGTTGGTTCTTCTCTTTTTTTCCCAAATTGGCTTTACCAGTGCTTTGGTCACACCGTACATTATGGTGTCTGCACTTCTAGGCACATCTAAGCATCCACTCATTTTTTTTCAATAGCACAGGTTTACTTTATCAACATTTATATTACAAAGTGGTGGTTTTGGTGCTTGTGGATTGTTTGGAAACAGCATAATATAAGCTGGAGCTGTCCTTTGAAGATCTTCCACTGCAAACTAAGGAGGTCAAATTTGCAACACCCAATGAATTTTTATTCCAGCTCACGCGCCCTCTCTTCTACACGTCCGCCTGAAGTTACCCATCTTCTTGCTGGCTTTAAATATTCATGATTGCTCACGAGAGGGTGAATAGCCAATTTGAACTGGGACCTTAACTGTTCTCCATGCTACTGAATTAAACAGCACTGGTAGGGTTCAGTTCAGATCAAATCAAACCGATAAAACCGGTATCGTCTTTTCAAAATGGAAATGTCCAGCGTATCAAGTATAGGTACCGCTTCATAGGTGAGTGTTGTCGTCTCTGGGCGTTTTACTTTTTTCCGGCATTTAACTCCTGCTAACTGTAAATTGCGCATTTAAATTCAAAAGACATGGGCTACCCGCTGAGCGGCCCTGGTTTACTTCCAGTAGTTGCACATAACACTCTCCAAAAGCAGAGATGACTTCTGGGTAAGGCCATGTGTTGCATGGCAGGATTGAAAGTTTATGCCCCGCCCACTAGTTTTTTTAAAGTGTATGTAAATCGAAAAGGAGGAGGTGAGGTGAAGCTTTTATCTTCTGTATGCGCCTATGTTCTGTGACATGTTTTTTGTAGTCCTCTATAACTGATGGAAATATTCTGCATTTCTGTAGAGAGTATTGCTGGGTGTTGTAGTCCCCTATAGCCGTTACCATTCTGCATTTCTGTAGAGAGTATTGCTGGGAGTTGTAGTCCCCTACAGCCATTACCATTCTGCAATTCTTGAGAGTATTGCTGTGAGTTGTAGTTCTCTATATTCGTTACCATTCTGCATTTCTGTAGAGTATTGCTGGGAGTTGTAGTCCTCTATACAGACATGCAGAATGGTAACGGCTGTAGGTGGGCAAGGCAGGCATGGTAAGAGTCGGGGTGGCGGCCCCCAAAAAAATCTTGCACAAGGGCCCATTGTTCCATAGGTCCACCACTGGTGGCTAGGTCACTGCACTTCATGCATTTTCTGCAGTACGCCTCTTAGGCAGCCCTTTTTTCTAGCCTAGGGCAATTTTTTACTATGGCTGAAAGGCCCGCCAGGGTTGTGCACTGGCACCTTATTAATTTCCGCACTCTTTTTATGCATGTTTGAGCACCATTTGACCCCACAGAAACGGAGGGTGCGGTTACCTTTGGGGCCTGCCCTGATGTTAGGAGGGAGGCTCTGTGGTCTCTATGGGTTTTTCTGCCTCCATCCAGGTTTAGGGGTGTCTCTTCGGGAGAGCCCCTACCTAGTACTCTTGGGACCTGTTTCGGCATGTCCCTGAGGAGCGGGGTCCACCAGCTTTCAGGTTGCGCCCCGGGGGGTTCAGGGTATTCGAAGCCCTTCCTCTTCGGAGAAGGACCACAGCACCCTCATGCACTTATTTTTTCAGTGTGTTGTGATTTCACGATTCACTTTTTTTGTTCACATGCACGCATCACGGACCTAAAAAAAAAAAAAAGTGGTGTAGCATTGTCACCTTGTAACAGGAAGTGGTGTTATTGACAGGATCTCAAAGTAAGAAACTTTGCAAAAGATTCACAGGATACAATTTGTTTAAGAAAACACATCACAACCTGTGAAACTTACTGAAAATTAGATTTTAGGTTTACACTTCAAAACTGACCTTACCTAAGGGACATGCAGAGGTTGCATAACTAAACTCCTTCTAGAAATACCTGGCTGTTATACGGACCCAATGACTCGGAAAAGTTTTTGAGTCAATGACCCGGAACAAGCATGCAGCCATTCAAGTCAGAACTCCTGGTCTGCATACTTGCTGTCTATGTCCCCGTCAGGGAGATTCACCCGCTTAATTTTTCCTGGTGACCATTATCACTGGAAGTGAAAGAAAATCCCAAATTCCGGCTTGTCATCAGAACAGGAACAGATGAGAACTTTTCCATGGGGGACACTACTTCTAGTGACCCTGCTGACCATCAGGGATTTCCCTTACTTTGGAGGGATTTCTTCTCACTTCTTGATATGGCTATCAGACAGGAAGTGAAGCAAAATCTCTCCAGTGGGACACAGGTGGCAAAAAAAAGCTGACAGGGGTTTTAAACCTCCCTCACCCTATCCAAAACTTAAAAAGTTTGGCTTCAGTTCTACTTTAATCATAAAAGTCTGCTGGGGGCCCCTTTTTGTACTTGTTTGTAAATTTGCCCTGCCCTGCCCATGTGCACCTTTCCCTTTTTGCTATTTTCAGGATCCAATCTCACCACATGTGCTGGGGCTGTGCTGACGGTTGTTTCCAGCCAGTGCAGACCCAACGCAAGGCGATTGGTGCATGGGCATTGTGTTGGGCACCGCATCACCAGCTGCTATGCATTTTGCACAGCAGCTGGTATGAATAGACCCCCAAAACAGATCAGAGTGGCTGCCATATTGGTTTTTTTTAATGGATCTGGCATAGACACACACTGGAAGCCTTCAGCTGCCTTGTAAAGGCAATATATGGGCTTCTAATGTGTTGCTACCTCTGAGTGAGCTACTTTAAAATAGTTAAAAGTAGGGGTTGTCAATCTTGGATCTCCCGCTGTCCTGGAACTACAAGTCCCATGAGGCATTGTAAGACTGACAGCCACAGGCATGACTCCCAGAGGCTGACAAGGTTGCCTACCCATGGTTTAGAGTTATCAGAGGTGCCTTGATGCGGCAGTGTGGCTTCCACCAGTATTTGCAAATATATGCAACTCAAACCTAAACAGTTGAAATAAATTGGTTAGTTTTTCAAGTGTTCTGGGGACCCCCTTTTTACCGCATTTCACCCCATCTTATAATTATTTCTTACATGAGATAAAGCGTTCGATTAATTCATGTTGACAGTGAGCAACGGCCAAACTTGCAGCAGCTTCTTTTCCTTGTAATTTTTTTTTTCTTTTTCCGACTAAGCAAAAATTGCAATACAGTTTAACAGTACTCACTAAACTCTCACTCGGTTGCCATAGAAACTGGGATCTGCTATCAGCATGGAAGGTAAAGAGTGAATCTGTTAAGCTCGGCGATAAGGATGATCCAGGAGCTTGGCTCATCACTAATAAACCCGCTTTCGCCTTAGAAAACCCTCATCGCTTATTAATTCTATCTACCTGGGAGCCTCGCCGACCTTTTCATTTAGTCACAATGGCAGGGGTTCCGAGGCTGGACCGTTATTAAGAAAATGGAATTACGGACTAATACCGGGAAATGTGTAGCCTTTTGTGCGTGTGGGATGATTGATATGCAGATAGCAGGTTGAACAGATGGAAAGATGTGCAGACAGAATGAACAAAATATATATACATTGGATTAATTTTGTCTTTCCCTGGTTTCACGGTTCCAGCTTTAATATGTTGTTCTGCCACATCTTGTTTGAAAATGTAAGATATATATATA
>NW_017306347.1:25132-68431 GCF_000935625.1 Nanorana parkeri | reverse complement strand
AAATATATATATATATTACTTGGTCACCATGGGGACAAGAAAAGGAGCTTCCGGTAGCACCGATCCATGTATAAATCTTAAGTTTTGTAAAAGCATTTTTAATATACCTGCCAAGTTTTTATAATGGTGGAGGGAAATCTTTTTGCACAAAATATTAAGTCAAAGGGCTCCCCACTTTCATACGCCCCATCATGAAGAATTAAAGCTGAACAAAAAATTGTATACAAATGTATTCCTCAATTTTAATTCACTTTGTGTGTAGTGAATGCTTTTTTGTAATCATTGAAAAGTAGCAGAACATTATCCTTGCCACCAGCATAAGGCTTACATTGGTGGCAGCGCGGGCCTGTGCCATAGCAGGCGGGACTGCCCACACAAGCTGACTGTTGGCTTTGTGTTGGAAGTGATTCAGATGGCTGTACCGCCACCCGGGCTCCAGAGTCTGCATACTCTCCACCATGTATTCTGGGCCCTGCTGCCCCTCCTGCACGGAGGGTGTCCACGGCTAGAGGCAGGGCCGGATTTCCCACAAGGCCAACCAAGGGGCAGCAGGGAGTAGAGGGGCAGCAGGGGTGTGGAATTCCTATCTCCCAACGCCCGGGACATGCAGTTCTGGGCGCCAGGCGGGTATTTGTTTTATACATTTAGCCCTGCTTTGGGCAAGCCGAGCTAACTGTACAGCGGGGAAGCCGCCGCTTGTTTTGTACAAATGATCTCGGTGATGTCGCCAAGATCACTTGTATGTAGCCTGCAGGTTTGCCATTCTCCATTGGGGGGGGGGCTTCGTGGGTAAGGGGGCGCATTTAGGAACCTGGCCTTGGGGCAGCAGAGAGAGTAAATCCGGCCCTGGCTAGAGGGGACAGAGACCAGTGAACATTCGCTCTCCAATATCCTCCCCTGTACAAAAAACCTGAAAGCGACGATAAAGTCATCACGTCCGGTCTCAGAGTGGCCATTCCCCAGCCGCATTTTGCACTAAAACTTTGGATTTGATAAACAGATGCACATATATATTGTGTGACATAAAAAAATTGCCACTGATCACATAGTATCTATATACAAGATATTTAATTTGTCTATTAGCCTAGGGCTTGGTTTGGTATTAATCCAGAAATAATTACAGTAACTTGTTAATTCTGAATTCATTAGAATATACCGGCAACAACAAAAAAAATGTGTACAGATCGGGAAGCAAGCTAACAAAGCAAATGCTCCACCCACCATGTTGTCATCTGTGCAATTGCTTAGCATTCGTCTTGGGAATGCAAACGAACTTAAGGGACCCTCCATGGATGCAGCGCTCCCTCTAATTAATCGTCCCAGAATTCCTCCCATTCAGATCCATACCGTGGAAAAAAAAAAGTGCAGATTTTAAAGTTATTCTTTGCATGCAATTTAATGAGCAGCAATACAACTGTGATTAATTAAGAACTCCCCAAATCATTAAAATTTAAGCAGCCTAGGGGCTTAGTTTCCCGATGGCAAGCCTGCACATTTTTGACATAGCAATTTTCTCTGCAGAAGATAAAAAAATAAATAAAGAGTATATATCACCATTATACCTGGACCGATACATCTAAACTCAATTCTGTCATTTTAAGAGGATGAGTGGGTGGACTGAATACTATGCAGGAAGCTCTGCAGAAGTGCTGAAGTGTAACGCCGCCGGGCCGCTCACTCTGCTTCGGCAGCGGCCCCCCTGCGTTCCACTGTGGAACGCGGAAGCCGCACGAGCTCCTACTCGTGACGCGGCGGTTTGCGTTCCACGCTGGAACGCGGAAGTCGTTCAGGCCGATCAGCGGCCCCTCCCCACTTCCAGGCACTATTTAAGGGCACAAACGAGGCAACATGGTGTTCCGATATTGAGGTCAGAATGCCTGCTGCCTCTTGAACCTGCAAACCTCATTGTTGCCTCCTGAACCTACAGACCTCATTGCTGTTGCCAGGACCTCTCCTCAACCTGCTGCCAGGACCTTTCTACAAACCGCTGCCACCTTACTTCAGCCATTGGGAGCTCCTCGGCTCGACACCCGATCTCCTCAACCTCTGCTCACAAACCGCAAGTACTGCTCCGATTGGGGCTCATCTCACTATAAACCTACAGTTCCTGGTTGATGCATAGACTGTCTGATTTAAACCTCCGGTCGCACCCGGCTGAGACCGCTAATTACCGAAGTCATTATTACTTTTTACCTAAGTTGTATCTAATCTCAGTATACAGGTTATGATTCAATAGTCTGTCCCTGCTGAGAACATATGCTTTGCCTGGGATGGTAGAATCTCAAACTCGCCGTTAAGATTGTGAGTGACGCCTGAGATTCATATCTGATTGGCTCTTTGGGGGCAAAAACCTCTCCGCAGTTGAGATCCAAAACGTGCTAGCTCAATTAGGCGTGACATGAAGTCAAAACACCCGTAAAGGGGAACTGAGATAAAAAGGTAAAACATTGCTATGTCATAGGAACAATTTCGGAAATAATTGTACCTAGGTAGTGCTCTGAAAAATGCACTTACTGGTATGTAATTTTGTGTAGGCACTCCTGTGTCTTCAGTCTCGTAGATGTATATCTGCAGTTTGAAATCCAAAGCCCTGCTGACTCTGACTAATGGCCCAAGAGATTTGGAATCATATTTAGTGCTGTCATGTCAGTGCTGCTCACTCTTCTCCTTGCTGGAGGCTCTGGCATGAGGAAGTAAAGCCCTGCCTGTATCAAGATGGCCGCCTCCACACAGAGACAGTGTAGAACATGGCATGGTAAGTCGTTATTGGAGAATGATCAGATTTCAAAATGAGGTTTAAAGTGAGATTTGGTGATTTTAGTTGTGTGATGCCCACTTTTCTCCTTGCTGGAGGATCTAACATGTGGAAGCAAAATCCTGCTTCTACCAAGATGGCCCCTTCCACACAGAGACACAGAGCAGAACAAGGCATGGTAAATCTGTAATGGGAGAAAGAGAAGTTGCATGGAGGCAACAGACAATAATGGTGACCAGTCATCTGTTTGATTTTTTTTTTTTAGGGCACAGCTTCCAGAATTCAGTTCCTCTTTATTCTGAATTAAATATCATCTCTTACAAGCGGAATCAGCAGACCGTTGCTTGCCATATAATGTTGTTCTATCCAATCTCCAGGGATGAGCAGGATGATTTTGACCAAATTGTTTTTGCGGTGAAATTGCTGATTTTTGCATCAGGGAAATTTTGGTAAAATTCTAGACTCTTAATTTTTCTCATTGAGCAACTTAATTGAAATTTGCCTACTTTATTTTTGTTGGGGTTTTTTTTAGTTTATTAAAGGTAGTTCAGTTTATTTCCCTTTATTGTTTTTTTTTAATTATTATTTTGTTTACTTTTTAATCACTGGCTGTTTTTTCTTTTTGCAAAAGATAAAATAATGAAGCTTACAAGGGGTTGCTTTTGAACACTAAAGGTGCCCATACACCTTACAATTATCTGCAGATTTTCTGTGGTCAGATGGAAAAGGTGCAACAGATTGGCCCAGGTGGAGATTACACCATCCACACAGTTGAGTGTAGAGGAATCTGTTGCAACTTTTCCATCTGACCACAGAAAATCTGCAGATAATTGTGTACAGGTGTATGGCCAGCTTCAAACTGCTTCAAAATAGTTTAAAATAGCTTCTATGAGGCTTGATAGCTATTTAAAGCCCTTTGAACCCTTAATGACTAACAAAAACAAACCTAATTTCACCTTTGGTATTGACCCAAATGCATCTTGCCCAAATTTTGCCAAATTTTAACAACGCTGAGTACTACTTAAACCTACTCCGAAAGCTTGTCCTGAAAATTAAACTGTTAGTGCAAATAAAAAAGAATCCTGACCAGTTATAATAGTGTTATAATAGTGCACTGATATGACTACGATCACCTTAAGCCTGATATTGGACAAAATTTTAGGGGAAATAAAGACTCTCAATTTTGCTCACGACTATTTTTGCTGAAATCTACAGGGGACCAGCCTTAGAATCCAAGGCGCTGAGATATTTTCAGGTTTATATTTACAGCTAGGCAGGAAATAACACGGAGACAACCAATGATTAGTCAAATGGATCAATGCAAATCTGTGTTAGGAGGAACCGATCTGCCAATCTGGTAATAAAATAGCAAAGGGGTCCTGTGGACTAGATCACTTCCTAGCTGAGGAACACACCGAGTGGGTGATTTATTAATCATCTGCCTAGTCTTATGCTGCTTGCACGGCATTCCCACCATTAGATGGAGCTTTCCTATGCTCCTCAGTGCCATCTAGTGGCAGCAGTGACGTGTGAATTGCATTCGTCCAACGTATGGCTGGACAGGTAATTTATAAATTAGTGTGAATGGGGCCTTAGACAGATGTTACCAGAACGAGTATCCCCATTGTAAGATTTCCCCTGTATTCCTGACTCAGTGGCAAAGCATAATTTTAGATTCTCCCTCATTTTCCCAGTGACATATAGTCATCACAATAAATATATCGGGTGAACCTCCCCAGTGGAGGCAATAAAAACCTAACAGAGGTTCCAACTCTTCCCTACACTAGCCAAAACCGAACAAACAGTCTATAGACAATGGATGTCCTCCAGCCAGTAAATGAGAAGCGGCTCTATCTGACTTGCTGCAGCTTCTAATGCACATTATGAGAAGCTCACAGTGTGCAGTGAAAGCAGAGGAAGCAATTTCAGTCCAGGAGAGGTGCCGGTACAACTGTGCAAGACTGAAGGGAAGGCTGGAGTTCAGCTTTAACCCCCGTGCCACACTGGTTATTCTTTTATTGCTGTTTGTGCCTTCATTGGGAAGATCAAAAACAGGATGTCTTGCTGTACTCCTAACCAGAGTAACCCCAAGCTGGGTGGGTGCTTGTAGTGACCACGGAAGGCACCGTGTGAATCACAGAATAAAGGAATAATGTCACCAGCACACCAGTTTTTGTTAGTAACAAAAACTGGTGTGCTGGTGACATTATTCCTTTATTCATTGGGAAGATTTCCCCTCATTTCCTTTCTCAATGATACCCCTAGCCTTGACCTGCCAGAACAGGAGTAGGCAAACTCCAACCCTCCGGCTGCTGTGGAAACTACAAACCCCATTAGGCATTGCAAGACTCTGACAGCCACAGGCGTGACTCCCAGAGGCAGATGCATGATAGGATCTGTAGTTTCACCACATCTGGAGGGCTGACGTTTACCTACCCCTGTGATAGAGATTCTAATCCTTCCCCTTGCCATGCCAACCAACGTTTTGGCCTGGTTTGATGTGAGTTTGAGAGGATCGGGCCGCTCATCTCCAATAACCAGGACAAGCTGGAAGATGTAACATAGCTGTCATTACAGGTCAGGAATGCAAATTAAGCTGATCAAGGTCAATCTCGGTCACGTTGTTTCGTGCGCGTTCTTCACGACTGAAGGAACCTTTTCACCTACCTCGTCGCTTGCAAGGGATGTATCGGCTGCTCGCTCCTTGCAGCAAAGCAGGAAGAAAACAGATGTTAACCTACAGTCTTTCATGCAGCTTGAGATGGCTCAGATACGAGAGGAGTAATTATAGAAAGAGGCAAAGTGCCGGCTGTCTGTTCGGTGACTGCGGTGACTCATGTACTCCAAGTCTGCAGTTGCTTCCTTTGATCTAAAATACGAAAGATTTATTTTCAAAGGCTCCTTTACATCTCCCAAAAAGAAAACCGTCTTCGGGACAGGCTCTTCTCAGCGGGGGCACTGGCATTAAAATTACTGGGATGTCTGCACCACAATTGTTTCAACATGTGCATTAAGAGTTGAGGCAGAGGTCCTTCAGGTGTATAGTCTTGGACCATTCAGTCGCCATTTTCTCTACCCTCAACGGTAATGACATAATTGTGAAGAGTTCAACCTTTGTGTGTCTGCGCATGTGTGTGTGTACACGAGTCCCTGTGTGGTCTAGTTTAGATCTTAACCATCAAGTTGTATGTCTCCTCAGCTGCTGCACACCGA
The DNA here is from genome assembly GCF_000935625.1 of Nanorana parkeri. NCBI lineage: Eukaryota > Metazoa > Chordata > Amphibia > Anura > Dicroglossidae > Nanorana > Nanorana parkeri. The sequence continues at coordinate 62,463 of NW_017306347.1, read as the reverse complement.
TACCACCTTGCTAAGGGATCACCACCTAAAATGGTTTCCCTAGGAGTTAAAGTAGAACTGATGCCCAAACTTTTGTTGTTGTTTTAGGATAGAGTAAGGGAGGGTTATAACCAGGGCCATAACTACAGATCACAGAGCCCCACAGCAAAAATGTGATTGGGGGGGGGGGGGGGCCCTGACTGGTAACCTGTCTCGGAGCTATGAGTAACGATGCCAAGTTCCCAAAGACTCCTCTTAAGCATCTGATGTCGTCTCTACACTGTAGACTTTACAGGGGGATTGGAGTTGTCATTAACTGCAACCACTCCAACTCTTAATGATATAGTGCTGTTATATCTTTTTTTTTCACTTTTACTGATAACAGCCACCAGGGCAAATAGAGAGGGTGAATCTCGGAAGACACAAACATCAATCCCTCTCCTCTCCATCTAAAATGTTTTGGTGTCAGTTGCACTTTCAGTAGCCTAGGAGCAAGACTAGGTAACTAGGTAACTAGAACTACCATCTGGACCTCCAACTTACAAGTACCTTTTTTTGCGACACAAGGCGCGTGACTGGGGTGCCATTAGAAAATGGCGATCGGTTCACACCTTGGCGACTCCTAACCGCGCAGCAATCGTCTTCACTTGCACGGACGGAAGACGATCGCGATGGCGAACCGTGCGATCCGCCCGGCGCGATCGGTTCAGCGGCCGTTGAGTCGCCTAGGTGTGAACCTAGCGAAATGGCTATGGGAACCTCCACTCTCCTAGAACCCTTTCAATATGAATTTTCTGTTACAATGTGTGTGCCCATTTGGCCAAAAGAGCATTTGTGAGGTCAGTCAGTGATGTTGAATGAGAAGACCTGGCTCACAATTGGAGTTACAATAAATCCCAAAAGGCCTCCCAAGAGGTCCATAGCCCAGACATTAAGAACCTCTAGGGAGTGACTACGATATGCCATCTAACCTGGTATCTGCTCACCTCACCTTTCAATAAGATCATGATTAAACTGGCAATTTCACTAAGGACAAGCCATGTATCTGCCAACATTCAGGAACATACAGGGAGGTATACCTTAGAGGGGGAGGGGGGGTGGGGGCTATCTCTCCCATTCCTGCAGCATCAGCTTCCTGTGGCATCATGGGAATTACACTTCCATATGGGCCCAAGCAATCAAACCCTCCCTTCCCCTTTAAAGAAAACATTCAGATGCACATGCCTTCGAGATGGTAAAAACAACCGCTACTTATTTCATCTGTTTGTAAGAGTTTTTACTTCTTCCTTCCTGCGCATTTTCCTTTAGAAATAGAAGCTAAATTCACAATGGAACATTTCCTCTGTAATTAACACATTTGCTGAAGAGGCATCTTTCACAAAAGAGAGAGAAGAACCAAAACGTGTTACAATGAGGCGTCATTAGTGCTATCGTTCCCGCCGTATCCTGTGCCGCTCCAAACACATGCACAGCTCTGCCCGCCACCAGAAAGGGAGATGAATGGAATCAATGAATATTCTGAGAACAATATTTGTTTTGTACGGCTGTTTTGTTGAATGAGGAGACTTCCTTGTTTGAGTGATGGATTGTTCAATGACAAGATTCCTATGCAAAAAAAAAGTTTGTTAATGGAAGATAAATAAGGAGTAAAATTAAAGTCTATCTAAACCCAACAACAAAAAATGTCATATATTCCAGTTTACTAGATGTGGCGGCCGCATTTTCAGGCTAGGTACGTTTTCTACAAGTACAGAAAGTTACCTCTTGATCCTGCCAGAAGTCCCATGTGCTTGTAACTTCCTGTGGACTGAACTGAAATTTTAAACTATGTTATCAACTTTCCAAGCTATGTTATGTGATATGCAAAATATCCCCCCCCCTCATGTGATAGAATCAAGGAGAGGGGGAGATGTTCGGTAGCCCTGTCCTAGGGTGACAACGCTGCTTAGATGCAGTGCAGTGAGGAAGAGTTTGCCTCCCTAGGACAGGAAGTGTGCTTTGTTTTGGGTATAGACATGCTTTAATGCAGGGGTGGACAACTCATTTTTTCAAAGGAAACCAGGACTGCTGTGGAGGGCCAAACCAATAGGGCCTATTGGTTTGGCCCTCCAAAACAGTCCCAGTTTCTCATATGAATGGTACCATGTGTTGCACGTTACCGTGCAACACACCTATAGTGCAGTACAGTGCGGGAGGTGCAATGCATTGCATTAATTTCAATGGCACCTTGTGGTCCTAGCAACCAATAACTGCAGAGAAGGACCCCTGACATTACTGGTTCCTATGTCACCACACTGGTACTCCACTGAGAACGGCAAGTCCCTCTGCCATGGTGGCTGACAGGACATGTAGCCTTTCCATTTACAGATTCTATATATGGATCTGTGAATGGATGACACGGCAGTGCATGCGGAGGCAATTTAAAAATGTGACAGCTGCCTGTTTTTTTGATAATGTAAAAATGTGAAACATGGTTAGAAAGGTAAACTTAGCCTTTAACCCAATGACATGGAAATGAGGAGCTGGAGAAGTGTTCTGTACTCCTGAAATGCTTCCTCTCTACTCTACAAACTGGCTGCACTTTTATTTATTGTATACTATGTAAAACGTAACAGGAGGAGCTAGAATGGGCCAAAGGATATTGGGCAGGATCACCCAAGACTCCCAGGTGGACAGGAACAGAGTCAGGGAGATCTTGATGTTGGAGTGTCCAAGACATAGAAGAAGGCCAGTTAAGCCCGCCAGGTAGGAGAAAAACATGGCTGCACTCCTTGAAAGTTTAAAAGCTGGCATTTGTATTGTTCCCAACAAACAGGCAAAGAATACCCCACCTGGGACCTCCTCCTTTGATGCGTTTCACCTGCAAAGCTGGGTTTAATTGTAGAGGTCTACTACAGTTAAGCCCGACTTTGTGAGTGAAATGCGTCACAGGAGGAGGTCCTAGACAAGGACTCTTTGCTTGTTTTCCAGAATACTAAACCTGTCAGCATTTCTCATGTTATTTATGGGTCATAGGACCCGCCCCAGCCAGCCTTTAGGAGAGTGACTCAACCTATGACAGTGCATTTTGTCTACGCCCACCATGTTCCACCTAAAATATCACTTTTGTGTGGACTTCCCCTTTAACGCTGATTGATAAGGATATTTACTTAAAGCTAAATCACATTCACATCCAAGTAAAAAAAAAAACAGAAGTTGCAAACAGTATTTCTATTGAGCGCTCCCTACAGCCAGTAGGGCCCCTGGCTAGCTCGTACTGCGGCACACGAAGATGTAATCAACACATTCCTCTGAGTTTCTGTTCATAATTACATTTATCATGACAGCTTTGCTCTAGATATTTATTTCAGGGTGTCCAGAAGAACGTTTTCCTACAATCTACCGCAAGAACCTCGCGCTTTCGCTGCCTCGGGCCCTCGATGGCGGTTATTAATTGTTTTGCGCTGATATGCAGTATCTGGAGGAATCCCAGCGACGTGTGAAACGGACTTGCAGCTTGTGGCAGGTGGGCCTGGCTGCGAATTTGATGGCCACAGGCATCATTATTCCAATGGTATCATATGCAGAAGTGCAATCGAGGCTGTTCCGCGGGAGCGCCACAGAAAAATATACAGCCCTATGATGGGATAATGAGTGACATTCACTCCCCCGCCCTTCCGTAAGGGTTAGCGCTGAGAGGGACAAAACAGTAAATGGGAAGATAGATCGTTATATAGTCCTCTGAGCAATCCTACTGCCTTGACCTGTGTCATTATAAAATGAGATGTAAAGCTGAAGCCTTTTAAGCGTCGTCATGGCAATACGATATAAGTGTTGAATTGTATATACATTTATTTTATTCTAGGTATTCGTGAAATGCTTTCACATGACAGGGGAATTTAACCCCTTTGTGACTGTAAGGCTTTTTTTTCCCCTTGGGGACTAGAAATTTTGCTTAGAAGTCTTTACTTTTATCTTTTTTTCAGTTGATACATTGTTGCAAACTTTCTTTCTCTGTTCCTTAAAGAGGCCCTTAAAGTAGACCTTTACATTCAAAAATCAAATTCTACCAATGCATCCCTCTATGTATGATGATTAATAATAACATAGACATGTCAGGTGTAAAATGCTGTGATTGTGAAATATTTACGCTTGCAGAGCATTCACTTCCTGCTTTGAAAGGGCAAAATGACTTCAGTTTGGCAAAGCAATAGACATTACATTGTCATCAGCAGAGCATTGACGGGAAATCTCATCTGTAATCTCACGAGATTTCAGGGAAAGGCATTTTCCTCCCCTGAAATTATGTTCTAGTCACATGTCTAGTCACATGTGCCAGTAATCCAGGAAGTAATAGGAGAGCTAGTAATCTGCCCTTAGTAAACATGGCCACTGTCAGAAGAGCAGGGAAGAAAAGAGAAATAACTATGCAAAGAATAAAACGCTGGCAATTATCTAGAAGTATGTGTTTGTAGATTGTCATTACTAAACATTTCTAAAGGTGTGTTTGTTGTTATTTTAAAGATATGGGTAAAAGTCAGCTTTAAAGTGACATTAAACCCTCAGATTTTTTAACATAAAACAATACTGTAATGTGCGCCTTTACTGTAATCCATGGTAGTTTCCCTTCTCTTTGCTGCTCTTCCTTTTAAATCCTCATGTCTTCTCATGCTTGGGGAGAACTTCCCTTTGCAGCTGAGTGCCTCTTCCTGTAGTGCTGGCTCAGGTTACAAACCTATACAAACCTATACACAGACGCCATATATACATTCCTGAGACAAGGCAGTCTGCTGTAAAACAGAAGTTCTGCCCAGCATGAGAACAGATACAGATTTAAAAGTTCTCTTCTTTTTCGTCTCCAACTTTTCTCAAGGTCTTTATAATACAACTGCGATGTTCCAAAACATAAAGGTGTTCCATGCCCACAGCTGTGCGGGCTTTCCACAATTCCTAATTAAATTCCTAAATCTCGTGCGCTAATACCGACGTACAGGTCGCTTTTTTTTATTTTTCCCTCCGCGACTGTTAAAATGTTTTTATTGATTCCTGCAGAAAGCGGCTCGCAAAACGAAGATTGTTCCAGGAGGCTCACGCTGACGGGACCGAGAGCTGGAATTTAAAATAAATGGGTCACAATGGGAAGAAAGAAGAAAGAGTGCGCGGGTTGTCATCGGCAAGCCGTCGGAAAAAACCCTGCGCGGGATTTAATTGCGTGCTTTTACGGAAGGCAGTGCGGCGAGGACCATTCTGTGCCAGAACTTCCCACGTACAATAATAAATGTCATCCAGAACTCCCACCTTAGATGAAATGCCGCAATGGATGTGATGTGTCAGTTCATTGTTTGTCAAAGTGAAACCGGAGTTAGTGAGCGCTCTCCTCTCAGGATCCATAGTAATTTAATAACACTCCAGTTACAGTAACTGTTATCGAACAGTTCTAGTGGCTCCTGACCAGCTGAAAGTGATATTAAAGTCAAAAGGATTTTAAGCTTTTTTAAATGATGTTTGAAGCACTTACAATGGATGCTGCTCCTTGATGTTTAAAAGTTGTAGTTTCCTGCAGAAATAGCTGGTCCCCAGAGCACTGGCCCTGATATCCTGTTTTAGGGTGACTCCTTTCCCTTGCAGGGTCCTATGGAGCCACCTGTGTGTGTTAGTAAGCTGTGTGTCTCCACAAACAAAGAAGCAGGTCACCAGCACTCAGTAATTTAAATGAATATGTCCTTTTTTATTGGACAAAGATGTCACAATGATCAGAAAAGCCGACGTTTCGGGGCCGTGCAGGGTCCCTTCCTCAAGGCAGAAAGATGTGATCTCCACAAACACACACAGGGTTATTCACAAAGCTGCCAAAGACAGCCGAGTGAATAACTGAGCCAAAGTGAACAGAGCCGAACGACGTTCAGCTATTCACTCCAGCTCAGTACGGCTGATTTCAGCCGTACATCGGCTGAAATCAGCCATACATCAGCTGCCTTCGGTCAGCCGAACATGCTCTCCATGTTCGGCCGAGCCGAAGTGCAGAGGGACTTCGATTCAGCCGATCCAACATCTGGATCAGCTGAGCCTAAGCTCCGGCAGCTCACTCGCTGCTGTTAACCCCTATTTTAATAGGGGCCGAAAGGCATTGAGTGAATAGCACAATGACGCCGATCAGCATTCGGCTCGGCTATTCTGCTCGAGTAGAATAGAAAATCAATGAAAAGAGTGGGGGGAAAAAAGAAGTTCGAAAAAATATTTTACAAATGTAAACAAATAGTAAAATAAAAAATAAATAAAGATATTTTTAAAAAAATAATAATAAAAAATAAAAATAAAAATTGGACAGAGCTAGCAGCGACAGCTAACTCTGCCCAACTGTTTCCTAATGGCTGGCACCTGCTAGAGTCTTCTAGCAGGTCTAGACCAATAAATAACTGAGTGGAGCCGGCCATGACATCCCAAGCGCACGTGTGCGAGTTTATTCATCCCCCAGTGGCCAATCAAGTCATCTGAAAACCCAGCACCTGGAAAAAGCTTGGGAGGAGATGTTGGCAGTGGTGAGGGAGCAAGGGTAGGTAAGTTAAGTTTCACTCTTTAGTTTTGGATAAAGTTATGGAGGGTGATAACCCCTGTCAGCTTCTTTTGCCACTTGCATCCCATTGGGAAAAGTTCTCTTCACTTCCTGTCTTATAGCTGTAACAGGAAGCCCGAGAAGACAATTAGGTTCTAGTATTGAAGTCATGAACCGATGATGAGTTCCAATACTTTGCACACTGCTTGCTGTCTTTGTGAAATAGCTGCAGTGTCTTTGGCAAGGAATAAAGTTGTCCTGCTGATAAATTTCAGCCTTATGAGATCCTGAAAATATTGTGCCCGGTGTGACTCCCAATTGTATTTCCACTCGTGGCGCTCACTGTATTTAATTTCTTCCCCGCATGTTTCTCTCTTGACATTTTTCTCAAGTCCTGATCTAACCTTGACTGTGTTGTTCCTCGAGAAATATGAAAAATCAATAGACTTGTGTCGGCTTCATGATGATATCCAGACAGGCGAACGACATCCTGAAGTCATTTAACCTCGCCTCTGCTGGAGAGACTGGCAGCCAAACGCTGGATACCAGCTGACTAATGTCCCTACAGTCAAGGGACATCCGAACTGCATTCAGGGCTTGTAAATGAAAAGATCCATCAACCCGAAAATGAACCACTCACCAGTTTCTCAAATCCTTGGGGAGCCATAAAGCTGGTCGTACACGTGGCCATACAATTGCCAGTCAATTTCAACCATGTTCCATCTACCAGGAATCCTATATACGATTGCAAGTAAATCACCAGACACTAAGCAATTTTAATGAGTTTTATTGACCACCAGAATTTGGTCAATTACAAAGTGTAAACAGGACAAAAACTAGGACAATGTCTTTCAGGGCGATCGGATTTCTCCACCGGGTGCATCAGAGATCCACCATTGTATGTATCTGATTGCTGTGTGATATGGAAAAAAAACGATGAAATTTAAAGTTGAGTTGTTCTTTCAAATTGCCACGTGTTTGGCCAGCTTAAGACACTCTCAGATACTTTGATGGCCGCCCTTACCTCTGTGATCCCCTCTTCCTATTCCATAGCCCACAACTCTACCCCAAACCTTGATCGGTTTTTGTTTTCTTCACACTTCCCTAACTTTCACATATTGTTATTTTAATTGCAGGTAGCATTTAACCTAAAATGGGCTTTCAGTGCTTTCCAAGGCGTTTTTATGCGTTTTGGTGTGTTCCAGAGCAGAAAAAATCCTATCCACATGCTCTGGAACTGAACGCTCTGGTGTGAACTAGAACCCAAAATACCATTTGGAATGCATTGGATGCCGTTTTGATGCATTCTGTAACTGCTCTGCATCTGCTCCGCACTTGGTGTGAACAAGCCCCACGGGATGACCCACCTGACACCACGCCACTCCTCATGGTCACAAAATGCTGAGCTTCTTTCAAACCCCGCCACATGTGAGTACACATCAGCAAATATTGTGTTGCCCCTTTAAAAACTCACCTTATGGCGCTAGGTTGTAGCGCTCCGGTTCTCTCTTTTTGTTTTTCCAGCATTTTGCTAAACCTTTGTCTATCACTACTGCTTAGATCTAGAAACTGTTAGACCAAATGTAAAAAAAATATTATGTGCATTACTCAGCTGTGTTGTTACATTAATATACCAAGTCCACGAATATGAGTGCAATCACCCTAAAGAGACATTTTCATATGGCCCATGCCGAACAAGGTGACAATGTCTCGGGAAAGGGCATCCCCAACTCCTATATTCAGTACTTACCTTACCTGTGCTGCCTTGTAGCTCCTTGCTCACCTACAGCTGGCGAAAATACCCGACACTGTAGCATACGGTAGGGCTTATTTATAATTTTTCCACCCACTGTACAGTATAGCTGGGTGGAAATCGCTTGCAGACTACCACCGCCCAGGGCCAGATTTACTCTGTCCGCTGCCACAAGGCCAGGTTCCTCAATGCACCCCGCAAACCCTCCCCCCCCCATTGAGAATGGCAGACCTGCAGGCTACATACAAGTGATCTCGGCGTCTTCCCCGCTTTACATTTAGCTCTGCTTGCCCAAAACAGGGCTAAATGTAGAAAGCAACTACCCACCCGGCGTCGAGAACTGCATGTCCCGGGCATCGGGAGATAGGAATTCCACACCCCTGCTGCCCCAAGGCCGGGCCTTGTGGGAGATCCGGCCCTGCTACCGCCACTAGATGCCACTGAGGAGAAAATTCCTATGGTGCTCAGCACCATCTAGTGGCCGCAGTGACCGGGTGGAAGAATTATAAATCAGTCTCTGTGTATACTATACATGGAAGATTCATTTTACCGACACCCACCTATCCCCCAAACATCAACAGCTTAAAAATGCCGATCGAAAATAATGCAACGAAAAATGCCAACCTCAAACCAGCTTCCAAAGTTTCCAGAACAAAAAGCTGGGTGCTCGAAATCCTGTATAAGAATGAGCTCCTGCGAGTTTAGAACTTGGGTGTAGGTTTCAGCTTTAGCTACTGAGGTCTGTCAACAGCAGTTCTTTTTTTTTTTCAATAGGCTGGCAACAAAAAAAATATAAAATATTAATATAACAAAAATATTATATTGAATGCCGGCATCACCCATAGGACACTGCTCTTCCTCCCACTTGAGGGAGGATCCATGGCGCGCAGTGGGGGAGACAGGCATTCAACATTATGGAGGCTGCAGTGCTGGAGGACAGCGGAGTTCTGACTCCTCAGCCACCGGAGAGGTAAGTATTTGGTCTACCATTTCATGGAGCTAGTGTTCACATTTTGTAGGGAGCAAGAGTTGCTTTAAATGGCATGCTAACCCTAACAATATACTTCTGTTGTTTACTATCTTTTAGGGAATCAAGCAGGGAAACATTTTCCTATATCTGTTTGATACATGCAAATAGATACCTGTTGATCCTGCCAGAAATGTTGTCAGCCGATAACTTATCAGTTACAAAGTACCCAGCTCTCTCTGACTAATACAATATCTTATGGAGAAAAGGCGAGGGGGAGCGATTGTAGTACCGGACTAGGGTGGAAATGCTGCTCTTCCATAAATACAGTGCAGTAAGGGAGCGTGGTCACCCTAGGATAGGAAGTGTGTTACTGGCAGGATCACCAGGTGAAAATAAAATAAAAAATAACCTGAAAAAAAAAATACAGCCATCACATCTATGGACAGGTAAGCTACCATATAATACGTATCAGTTCTTGTGCATAGACATGCTTTAAAGCAAAGGTTCACCTTGAAGACAGCTCTACATTCACTGGTGGGGTCCATAGACGCTCTCATTGCCAGGGCTCCCTAGTTACTCCGCCGGGTTCTCTAACAACTACCTTAGTGCATAGCGGACTTAACAGCTCAATTAAAGCGACCCGTCCTCCATACAACAGCACATTGATTTACTGATGTTATGACAATAGAAGAAAAGGCCCATTATCTATCGCAGGCGAAATGTTTGTCAAGACGGATCCTCCGATCGATAACGGTAAACCAACGTCGGAGCCACCTATCACACTGACTATCACAGTTTCGGGAAGGTGTAGCGCAATTTACCAGTTAGCAAGAATGACATAATGAGAGATTATTTTGAGAAAACAACACACAGGCCGGAAGCTGGGCAGTGTCTGCGCTTTTTTGAAAACACTCAATCTTGCTACATATATATTTGTTTTTTTTATCTTGCAATATAGCAAAATAAAAAACAAATAAAGAAGAAAATGATATACATACAGTATATATATCTATATATATATATAGATATATATACGGTATTTTGCAGGAACTTTTGGCACCTCCCTGATTTTCTACCAGAAAACTAATTTAACACATTGAAATAAGGAAACATTCGATCCCAAAAGTGTAAAATGACACATACAAATGACTCCAAACCTAATCCTGATCTTGCTGGAAATTTTACAGCAATTTCTAGCAGCTTCTGAAACGAATATGAATCCAAAAAAATGACTTTGCCAGAGGAGGAATAAAGGGGAATTCTACCAAAGCCTTTTGGGCCGCAAATGTCTATGGAGGGGATTTCTCGTGATTACAGAGATATTTCCAATTACTTCCTGTTGTGTCTCCAATGAAGAAAGTAAAAGAAAATCTCTTTAATGGGACACCGATGAGAAAACACCTGACGGGGTTCTAGCTTTCTTATTAAAAAAAAAAATTTGGCTACAGATGTACTTTAAAGCTTAATGTCAGGCAGATGTAAAATACACAAATGATTGATCTCTGTATTAATTCAATAATTCATTTTTAAATGCAAGCTGTGTATGCAGTGGTGTCCCAAGGCCGGGTGTCAGCCGGAGCGTTTACCAGGTGACATGCTGCCGTGACGCTGCTGCGTGCGCTTCAATCTTATTTATATCTGTCGGCGGCCATCTTGGTGGTGGACACCGGGAAAGAGAGGAGGGGACAGTCACCCGGCAGGATAAGATATGCCGCCGGGTCCCCTCCTCTCTCCCGAAACTGTCGGGCTCTCGGCAGAGGGGGTGACACCAAAATGACTGTCAGTGTCTTGGTATCAGATTCTTGCAGTCCATGTGCAGTAGAGCACAGACTGGGAGAGAAAGAAGCAGCACAGGGAGCCACTCTAGTTCTAATGCAGTGCTGATGTGCTTACAAGGGATGTGTTGATAGTAGGAGAGAGCAGGGTGGCAGAGAGATGAGCTCATTAAGCTGCTACTTCTCCATCCACTATCCGGTCACATGGTAGGCAGGGATCCCAACCTGAAAGAAGCAATTTCAGGGAGGTGCCCCTCTCATTTCAGGGAGGTGCCCTCTCCCCCTCCCCCCCCCCCAATCCGCGGAGGGGGGTTTAGGGGGGGCTGGGAGAGAGCAACCCACCTGAAATTATGGCAGATAGCACAGGAAGCAATAGCTTCTTTGCTATCTGCAGGTTTGTTTGTTTTTTTGTATTCTGACAGTTGCAGTCGTCAGAAAAAAAAAAAGGCATAGGAAAGCATAGCTGGATTCCTATTGGCTATTTCACTTTGCAATAGCCAATAGCAAACTAGCTATTGCACCCGCCCTCTGCTGCTTTCAATCACCAGAAGAGGACCTGATAGAAAACTTCAGACTAAGAGGACCAGTACGGAATACGATGACCAGTACCTGCCTGACATAATTTAACCCACTTCCTGTGAGCCCAGGCATCAGGAACCTACTCGCTGCCTAGCATTATTCAAGCCACTTCCTATGAGGCCAACCTTCAAGGACCCACCCCCAGCCTAGCATCATTCAACCAACTTTCTGTGAGCCCAGACATCAAGGACCTTCTTCCCCCTGATATCTTAAAGCCGCACTGATCTCCAGCCATGATCTCCAGTCTTGAAACCATGAAGTTATCTTCCCATTGTGAAAAAACCCTCTTCAAATTGTCTATCAGCTCCAGCGTGGAGGAGAAGTCTAGGTAGAACATAGTGGAGAAGCACAGCCTCTCTATATATGCCGTGCTCCCACTACTTCAGGCAGCGCCAACATTTTAGAATCATTTCAATGAGCACTTGTCTTCTGAGCCAGTTTATCCATTTGTGTCACGTAGGGCCCTGTCTCAGAGGGCCACAAATCCCAACATTATGATATGGGAATATCGACTTTTTTGTTGGCACTTCAATGTTACCGATCAATAAACATTAACTTAAAGTATAAGTCAAGGCAAACTTGTATTTCATCTGCAGCAATCCGTACCTCTAATCAATGGGCCATACCGTACACATTATTGCTTTGCTGCGAACAATCAGATTACATCTGGTGAATCTTTGATAAGGGGCCCTGGGCTGCAGTGATTCTGCCACTTCCTGCACCACCGCACCATTGAATGTTCTGTATATCGAAGGTGTAGCACTCCACCGATATTGGCGCCTCGCCCTTCTCCCATGATGATGGGAGCACAATAGCACCCTGTGCCAAGCCTACTTTTTTTTTTGCAGAAACAATATACTCCCAGGGTCATCTGACTACATCACGCTACCCGATAGGGGCTCTGCAGTGAATTCTCCACCTAGGATGCATCTTTTGGAATAGGAAAAAGGACACACAGACCAAGTGACTTTATTTTGGACGATTTTATGGTCCTTGCACAAGTTATTTATGACAATAGTGAAGCTCCATCTTCACTGTTTAATAGCTGAATGTCAGAGCCCTTATAGCCCACTGAGGCTCTGGTACTAAGTGGCTGAGGGCGGGGGCTTATATTCAACAGGGGCAGGACTTATAATCGGCAAAGGTGGGACGTTTAATCAGAAGTTGTGTGGCATATATTCAGCGGGGGTGGGGCATATAATCAGCAGGGTTGGGGCTTAGCTGCAATTTAGATAGAACTTGTGGCCTTCTATGCCCCACCTCTGCTGAATATAAGACCCACCCTGAGCCACTTAGTAGTACTAGAGCCTCCGTGGGCTATAAGGGCTCTTACATTCTGCTATTAAACAGTGGGGTTGGAGCTTTACTCTTGTCATAAATAAATAAATAAATAAATAGTGGAAGGACCATATAATCCTCCAAAATTAAGTCACTTTGTCTGTTTGTCCTTTTTCCTATTCTAAAAGATACATCCTAGGTGGAGAATTCACTGCAGAGCCCCTATCAGGTAGTGTAATATAGTCACATGACCCTGGGTGAATTTTTTTGCAGCAAAACACTCAGTAGGCTTGACACAGGGCGCTATTGTGCTCCCATCATCATGGAAGAAGGGCGAGGCACCAATATCGGTGGAGTGCTACACCTCCGAATAATCAATGGTGTGGTGGTGCTGGAAGTGGCAGAACCACTGCAGCCCAGGGCCTCTTATCAAAAATTCACCAGATGTAATCTGATCGTTCATGGCAAAGCAATAATGTTAACCGAATGGCCTATTGATGTAGTCACATGACCCTGGGTGAATATTTTGTCTGCAAAACACTCAGTAGGCTTGGCACAGGGCGCTTTGTGCTCCCATCATCATGGAAGAAGGGCAAGGAGTGCTACACCTTCGATATACATTATATTTAACGCTATGTTGGTGCTGGAAGTGGCATTGGATTTGGCGGCACCCCAGGCCCACAAAAGTTACTTACCATACTATCCAATGTATTTTGGAAGGGTTGTTAATTTGGATACTGTGCCTGATGATTTCACTTTAAAACCTCCTCTCATTATGATGCGAGCGCATTTCTAATGTACTGTCAACTCATCTTGAATGTACATATTTAAACTTCACTAGCAGATAATAAATGCAATTAATTTTCCTTCCGTTCCCTAAATGATAATAAATGCATCCATCTAGAAAGTTGTTTACATGCATCCGGAGCCCTGTTTGGAAACGGCACTCTGAACGATTAAATGTGACACATAAAATCCCATTTAACTCTTTGAATTAAATAAGATTCAGTTTACTGCTAAATGCCAAAATGCCAAAATGGCATTCCATATTGCCGGGTCTCATTTTACAGAACATTAAGTGGGATCAATTAGAGGAATCAATAAACATAATCGATAGGCCTTGTGAAAATGGCTGTAGGGGCATGATTGATCCCAATAACAACTATCGAATATCAGAATTAACAAGAGGCATGATAGAGATGTAAACACTTGTTTTAGCGGGAATAGTTCGATATCGTGAGATAAGGGAGGGGGTTCGTGTACCCTGAAAGGTTTTGAAGAGGGGCGCCAACATATTTCAATAGACTTTGCAAAGAGCAAATCTAATTTATGCTTCTCTGCTTTGTAATACAAAAGTACCACATCGATAATTTTTAATGCAAGTATTGATAATCAAATTAAGATTTAACTCCTTAAAGGCTAATGGACATCGAGCTAAACCAGTAGTCTCCTAACGGTGGCCCCTCGCTTGCCTTTAACTAGTCACTCTTCCTTCCACTGACACCATTGAGGGGGCACTATTCATCCCACTCATACCAACGATGGGGCACTATTCCTTCCACTGATTCCAAAGACGGGGCTCTGTTCCTCCAACTGATACCAAAGATGAGGCACTCTTCCTTCCACTGACACAAATGATGACACAAATGATGGGGCACTATTCCTCCCTCTGACACCAATGACGGGGCACTATTCCTCCCACTGACACCAAAGATGGGCACTATACCTCCCAATGACACCAACGAGGGTGCACTATTCCTCCCACTGACGCCAATAATGGGGCACTATTCCTCCCACTGATACCATTGATAGGGCACTAACCTTCCACTAGGACTAATGATGGGGCATTATTTCTCCTCCCAATACTCACAGACCTTCGGGCATTTTTTACTTCCACTGCTCACATACCCTGGGGCATTTTTTACTCCAGCCACAGGCTAGACCCCTAAGACTTGAATGACAGTGAACTGGTTCTTTGTTTTTAAAGTTGTTGGGCCCCTGACCTGCACCCTTGTTTTTATTGTGATTTGTATATATCTACATTGTCTATTTTAAGCAGTCTTAAGAATGTATGTTGCATGCATGTTTGTTTGTTTGGACTGCAAATTTTCTGCAAACAGACAATCAGAGTGAAGGCAATAGGGCTTAGTAAGTATTTCCATGGAAAAGCATAAAAATTGAACTCAGATATAAAGACACAAATGAATGCCATTCTATACTCATTAAAACATCATGAAATGCATGTGTTAAAGGCAAGCAGTGTAAAGACCTGAATGGGGATTGGTATCAGTCTCTTGCAGTACCTGTGGAGTACAGTGGAGTTCTGAATGGAAGAAGCAGCATGAAGTGATGGTCAGTTCAGTGCTGACAAGAAATGTGCTGACAGGAGGAGAAAATAAAGTGACAGAGAGATGAGCTAATTACTGTGCTGCTGTCCAGTCACAGGCTGAGGAAGGGTTTAGTGGGGAAAGTGCAGAAGCTGAGAAGCATAGAAAATAAGTCTTTATATCCAATGCTCCTCAGCGCCATCTATTGGCCATAGGGCAGTATTACATGACAACACAGTCAACCTGCAAAGATGCTCCTCGGCTCATTTTAGCGGCCATAATGTTATATTATATGATTATACATTTTGTTTGCAAAGGAAATATTGTAAGAACATTAATTTTTGTCAATATTCTCACAAAACAAACATTGAAAGATATTCACAGGGCAGAGGGCCTGGCAAACTGGTGATAAATAGGCCCCTTAGAGTAAACCTGTGAGTAATGTAATAGTACTGAACAGTCTCCATAATTATCACTACCACCAGCTGGTACCTAAACATACCTTTATATACCTTCTCTAACACCTCGGATACCACTCTATATAGCAAATGGTACTAAAATCAAGTATTGACTTGTTTCTGGTACTGTCAGATAGTCAATTGTCCCTCTTATAGGCCCATCACTATGATGGGCCGCCTTAATGGCCAATAAGAACAAATGGGAGGGGGCGGACCAGAATTTCGATTAGTACATTTCAAGGTTTGCTTGGGGCACTTGGAACTTTAGAAATGGATTCTAGCCTAGAATGTCTTATTTGGATATGCCCTCTCCACCCATTGCATGCAATAAGTGAAACTTGAAGAGTAGGACCCCTAGGTCTTCTCCGTTTATTTTTGACATCTTCCCTAAGTCATTCTCCCCACAGTTTTCACTACAATTATATGTTGCTATTATTGAGTTTAGTCTGCTGAGTCACAGGGTGGAAATTTAAGATGCATGCCACTGTACAACCTGTCAAATTTGCATTTGCAGCAGTCATTATTGGACATGTTTCCCAGCAAAAAAAACAAAAAAACGAAATCACATACTCACCCCAAGGAGAAGTGATATAAATATTTCTGCAAGGCAGCGGCTGTCATGCAGAAGAGATTTAACAAACCAAAGGTTTTTTTTAAACCTGTCACAAATGTGAGCAACTCAGATTGAGAATCGGAAGACAACGACGCATAAGCAAGTTTACTTTACAACCAGATGTTAAAGCCCAACTCTGAGCTCTGTGCTCCCTCGAAAGCTGAGCCCCTTCGGCCCTTTGGTACCCAAATGCTATTTTTTGTTTTGTTATCTTCAAGCTGGTCACATGATGTTGCACAGTCCTCATTATCTTTCCATGTTCTCTACGCTGGGCAGTCCACACCGATGCCAAGAGCTTTCTCAACCAGTACAGTGTGAATAAAGATGTTGCACCCACAGGGTGTTGGGCCATGACACCCTGCAATCACATTAGAGTCCTCAGAACTTATTGGTTCTGGGATTATTGCCAAATATATACACAGATGGGGTTTTATGCAAATCATGACTTCGCCTGTAAAAGTTGGACTTGGCCACACCTTTTCAGTCATCAGAGCCTTCCTCTTGGGCAGTGCAGTCATTGGTCAGAATAAAGGATCGGGAGGCAGAAGGGAAAAGGGGTCATCGTTAGACTTTTGGAGGAAAAATTGAGATGTCTGTATAAATTCAGTTGCCTATACAGTATATAGTTAAGGCTGAAAAAGAACTGGATTGCAGGGAGATCAGATAACAAGGACTATGGTGTAAGTCATAGAGGAGGGATATGCTGTCTTTTTATATAAAAGATAAAAATGACTGAAAGCCATTACAGATCTACATCTTTAAAACATTGAGTGTGAGTCAACTATATAATGCACATATTACAATGTATTAGGATGGCTAAGCAAATTAATGTATGATGTCTGATCTCTAGTGAATTGATAGGCTGCATTCTCAGTGATGTCACTGCTCTCTAGTGAATGGATAGGCTGCATTCTTAGTGACGTCACCGGTCTCTAGTGAAGGGATAGGCTGCATTCTTAGTGATGTCACCGGTCTCTAGTGAATGGATAGGCTGCATTCTTAGTGACGTCACCGGTCTCTAGTGAAGGGATAGGCTGCATTCTTAGTGATGTCACCGGTCTCTAGTGAAGGGATAGGCTGCATTCTCAGTGATGTCATCGCTCTCTAGTGAATGGATAGGCTGCATTCTCAGTGATGTTACCGCTCTCTAGTGAATGGATAGGCTGCATTCTTAGTGACGTCACCGGTCTCTAGTGAATGGATAGGCTGCATTCTTAGTGATGTCACCGGTCTCTAGTGAATGGATAGGCTGCATTCTCAGTGATGTCACCGGTCTCTAGTGAATGGATAGGCTGCATTCTTAGTGATGTCACCGGTCTCTAGTGAAGGGATAGGCTGCATTCTTAGTGATGTCACCGGTCTCTAGTGAATGGATAGGCTGCATTCTTAGTGATGTCACCGGTCTCTAGTGAATGGATAGGCTGCATTCTCAGTGATGTCACCGGTCTCTAGTGAATGGATAGGATGCATTCTCATCCTATGGACATTCTGGATTTCTGTAATGTCTCAAAAGCATATTCTTTTAATTGTTTGTTAAGTACACATTTAATCTTCTCCAGCCACATGTACAAAATGAGGGCTGTCAATAAAGCAGAGATGCATCAGTAACTGTGTATCTTGGTAAATTCAAATGGGTTTCCAACATTTTCAATACCTGAGAAGGGCTGCCAAACGCCAGCTCTGAAAGAATGTACTCACCCAAATGCTTCAATTGCTGTTTAACCCATTGATTTGAACAGCTTTCCCCACTGGGCCCCCTATATTAGGAAAGCATTCTTGCGTGGGCCAAACAAAGCCTGCTTTTCTGCAACCAAGACCCTTGTAAATTGGCTCTCAGCTAAGAGTCAGACAAACTATTTCTATTAAAAAAAAAAGCATCTTTGAATAAAATTAAAGTATTTACTAAATGTATAACATTCATCAAACCAAGAGACAAAATAAAATATTTAGACGTGGCAATCCTCCTTCAGAACACGGGGCTTAGGAGGCAGTTTGAAATGAATTACAGGTGGCTCACCCTCTGATCACTCCCTGGCACAGCAGAAGAGAATATATTTTTACTGTCATCATTGTCCAAATGTATTATCTTTTATTTATAACTTTTGCTGTTTGGCACACCTGAGTATCTGCGGAATATGAATTCTGCGTGGCCACCCAAAATACTAACATAAGCCGCACTGCTACGAGAAGAACCGAAATAGACAAAACCATAGCAGAGGAAAAATAGTTGTGGTACTAGTAGCAACCAATCACGTTTTAGCTTTTGTTCAAGATTTTTTCCATTTTGTCCAAAGTAATTCTTGTTTTTTTTAATTCTGTGTTACAGTTGAACTCCAAGCAAGCATCCAAACAGTTAGAATACATATATGGAACAGTTTTATCTACCAGAGGAACTGTAATTCTCTGCAGCCAGTTTTGTTATCTGGGCACTCCTGCCAGAAAGAAAAGCCAGATCTTTAATCCCCCCAGGAGCAGCTTGATCCAATAACAGCTAGCCTGGTGGCTGGACAATGGAGGAGAAGCATCATACTGATGAGGTCAGCCATCTGCTCACTCTGCTCACTCCTCCTGCTGAAATGTTATTTGTTAGCACATGTGAACTACAACAGAGTTTGACATTTCTGCAAAGTGCATTGAAATCAATGGGTAAGGAAAAATAAAAGGTGGTTATGTGGTGTTTTTTAAGGTTGCAATATTATCCATTTATGAGACCGGTAACATCACTGGGAATTCTGCCTATCCATTCACTAGAGACCAGTGACATCACTGAGAAAGCAGCCTATCCATTTACTAGAGACCGGTGACATCACTGAGAATGCAGCCTATCCATTCACTAGAGACCAGTGACATCACTGAGAATGCAACCTATTCATTCACTAGAGACCAGTGACATCACTGAGAATGCAGCCTATCCATTCACTAGAGACCAGTGACATAATTGATAATACAGCCTATCCACTCACTAGAGACCGGTGACATCATCATTAAGCCTTTGGGTTATGCACACCTGTTAATAGATGTTTGGCAGTGCCAGGAACATGTAGAATGTATGAGTGATAGTAAGCAACATGATGTGGCTGTGAGACTCCCCTAGCAATCCTGCCACTGTAGGTCACAGCCTACACTACGAACCACAAATTTGTGGACACCTGGCTTTCTCACCTATATGAGCTTGTTGCACATCAAATTGCAAATATGCAGCCTATCCATTCACTAGAGACCAGTGACATCACTGAGAATGCAACCTATTCATTCACTAGAGACCAGTGACATCACTGAGAATGCAGCCTATCCATTCACTAGAGACCAGTGACATAATTGATAATACAGCCTATCCACTCACTAGAGACCGGTGACATCATCATTAAGCCTTTGGGTTATGCACACCTGTTAATAGATGTTTGGCAGTGCCAGGAACATGTAGAATGTATGAGTGATAGTAAGCAACATGATGTGGCTGTGAGACTCCCCTAGCAATCCTGCCACTGTAGGTCACAGCCTACACTACGAACCACAAATTTGTGGACACCTGGCTTTCTCACCTATATGAGCTTGTTGCACATCAAATTGCAAACCATGAGCCACATGGGTTGTAGCTCCAAATTGCAAATATGGAGCTACAACCCTTACTGCAGTACCACCCTCCACTCTCCTGGGAAGGCTTTCCCAAAATTTTGGAGTGTGTCTGTGGGAATTTATGCCCATTCAGCAAAAAGAAAATTTGCTTGATCAAAGATCGGCCTCGCATTCGGTTGTCCAATAGGCATGAGGTCAGGACTCTGTGTAGACCACTCAAGTTCCTCCACACCAAATGCATCAGACCATGACTTTATTGAGCTGTCTTCATACACAAGGCCATGCTAGAACAGAAAAGCTTCACCAACTGTTACCACAATTGCCTTCAATGTCTTTGGATGCTGTAGCATTAAAAGTAGTCTTTTGTAAAAACTTCCAAGCCATGCAGTACATCATTTATATGGAGGAATCAAGTCCTGATATGACTTGCTCTCTTTCATATTCTTCTGTTTTCATAAAAGTGAAGAATGTGATGAATTAGAGAGCGCCAATTTATTTAGGAAATCCGAAACTTCTACTCCTTCCTCTTAGCTGTACCTTTGTAACAGGTATTTGAATTCCCCATGACAGGTGCTCATTAATTCACCAGTACAAAGGTTACGAGAAGGCTGCATATAAATAACTATTAAACCTTCATTTTACTTCCGGACAGAAAATTATTATTTTTTTTCCTGTAACCTGGGTGCCCTATTCTTCTGCCAAGTCTACATAGCTAGCGGCACATTCGTGCTGTCAGATTCAATGAGCGGTCCAATATAATATTATCATCCGTATTGTATGGCTTCTGCTAGTTAATGTTTCACCATCGGAAAAGGTTTATAGGGGAAATTTAGTTTAAAGTGTAACTCTACTTTATTTTCAAAGAGTAACTTTTATTGAAAGGAAATCCTTGACAAGACTGTTTTTCTTTTACTTGTTTGGTGCATCCTGCAGATTACAATGAGATAGAGGCTTTCCCAGTGTGATCAGCAAAGCTCGGCTGTCAGTGAGACAGCCAGTCCAGCTCTGTACAAGAAGCACTGATAATGCTCCTGGTAAACCAAGTGCAGCTAAGCATCTTTTATGCTACACTGCTTATATTGGGAGAGCCGCTCTCCCGGTGTAATCTGCAGGGTTGGGCTGCCTCTGTGGCAGCCAAGTCGTTTGTTTCATTCATTTATAAATGAAGGCTGCAAATATGTTTAAGAATGAAGACTGCAAATTAATTCATGAATTAAGTCTGCAAGGCACCAGCCAGGCCACATGTAGATGTTCAAGCTTCATCCCACAGTGTCACATACCTGGTAAGAGACCGGAAGGTGAGGAGGCTTGCGACTCGTATCCTTCCGACCCCTGGAGATGGGAACAGGGAGCGCATGGACAGCGAGGAGCATTAGTGCCACTGATCTGAACCGACACTGTGCAGGAGACGTCCTGATGGCGTGTGGTCAGCAAGCCAGAGGTCCACCGAACAGACAGTGTGGGAGCAGGAACAAGATACTGGAGCGTAGTCAGGAAAGCCAGAGGTCAGAGCCAGCCGGGCAGCAGAGTACAAAATCAGGAGGCAGCAGGCAAAGTCCAGGAGACAGGCTAAGGTCAGGGGCAGGCAGCAATCAAGTAGCAAAGTCCAAACAAACCTGTGTGACGGCGGTTGCGCGTGTTTTTTGCACTTCCGGTTTGCGTGCGTCTGTGCGCTATGGCGCGTTTTCCAGCCACATGGAGATTTGGTTTGCTTGCATGCACGGCCGCCATTTTGACCTTAAACACAGCCTGGAGTAGGACGAGGACACATTTTGCCATTTTCACATAAGGTGCTAGATGACCTTGTCCTGCACTGACCCAAGTACTGCACATTCAAGACAAAAATTAAATGTTAGTGATCAAACTAAGCACCAAGTCAACCTTCTGAGTGATGGGCAGTTTCTACAGGACACTTTTTATGGCTGCTGTCCAGATAACAGGATATTGAACTCTTCCTAGCATGGAAATGCTCCAGAAGAGATAACATAGGACAAAAACAGACAGCCTGCTCTCTATGTATAAGCAGTGGTCTCTCTGCAGAGGTCTAACTCCTACCATCCCTGTTGAGTCAGACCTATAGCTCTACAATCAGCAAACCTTGTGCTCCCTGCTGAATGCTGGGAGGTCTAGCTTTGACTTAGCTAGGGGTGTCTCAGGCGCAGGTGGCGTCCCGGGGCCAGGTGTCACCCGGTCTCCAGACCGGGTGACACCCCGCCGTGTCATCATCATGCGTGCATGGCCGTCTGATTGACGCCTGCCGGCAGCCATCTTGGTGATGGATGCCGGCAGAGAGAGAAGGGGACGTTCACCCGGTGGGATGAGGTTGAGGTATGCAGCCAGGTCCCCTCCTCTCTCCTGACACTATTGGGCTCTCGGTCCATGACTGAGTGCCCGACTTTTTAGAGGGGGTGACACCAAAATGACTGTCAGTCATTTTGGTGTCACCCGGGTGCGGGCCGCACCCCCCTTGTGACGCCACTGGTCAGGCCTCTAAAGAGAGACCACTGTTTCCACATAGAGAGCAAGGGTTCCTCTCTGTAGCATGCTAGCAGGGGGCAGGCTTTTCTACTCAGGCTGTGGCTGCTTTCTAAAGAAAATAAACCGTAAGTCTTTGCACACTTTTGCTTTGATGCTTTTAAATGTATCTGATTTAAATGAACGTCAATTGGACTTTGAAAATATGACCATGAAAAGTACCATCGTACCTACTATCAGCTATTACACACACACACACACACACACACACACACACACACACACATACACACGTACACAAACAACACACTGCGGACCACAGAAATATGTATTCCAAGGAAGTACAAAGTTCCAATTACGCCTGGAAGAGATAAAAGGATAGAGCAATGGGTCTGTTTATTTATTCCTCTGTAATCACTGGGATTTACATTACACAACGTGAAGAATGAGACCTCTTTGCTACATTTAATTTGTGTTTACAAGTGATAGTGAAATCAACTGGAGAGATCCGGCAGTCCAGGGCTGAGAGGTGTCACACTAAACAGCACAGATTCCGAGATACACAAGACGTGTGAGCAGAATGCAATGCTGGGTGATTTGCAGGCATGGACTGTAACAAAACTGGATGCCCTCTCCTGGATTTCAAAGTCATTCCGATATTAGAAATCTTTTTTTCACAGCCGAGCGGTAATATCTTTTTAAGTTATAAATATATTGACGACGTCTCCTGTTTAGATTAATGTTGGAGTTAATCCTCCTTGCTTGGAAACAGAACCTTTAAATGACATTGTGCCTTTTGTCATTTACAACATCGTACCAGGTTATTGATAAGAGGGCAGACATGGTAAATGAGAAAATGAGAGATAGAAGAAAGAGTGTGAAAGGACAACCAGGGGAGAGGGAGAGAGGGCCAGGAGAGAGAGAGAGGAGAGACTGCCAGGAGAGAGAGAGGAGTTACACCTTGTGTACCTGCACTTTTTCCTCCTGCACCCCCCACAATCCTGGCTCTGAGTCTATAAATGTAGGAGAGCGAGAATTGATTGGAAATGTCCATAATAGAAGTCACCAGCACTCGATGATATGTGCAAGAAGTAAAGCACTTTTTAATAAATCGTCACATGCGTCAAACAGCCAACGTTTCGGGGCCACGCAGGGTCCCTTCTTCTGGGCTACATAGTGACACTCTGTCGCCCAGAAGAAGGGACCCTGCGTGGCCCAGAAACGCTAGCTGTTTGACGCATGTGACGATTTATTAAAAAGTGCTTTACTTCTTGCTCATATCATCGAGCGCTGGTGACTTCAATTATGGACTGTATCTGACACGGCCCCATCCGTGTTGTCACTTCAAGCACCAACCTCTCATCCAAGGTCTGTACGCTGTATGCAGTGCAGTTGATTTCGTATTATCGATTGATTCCAAATGTAGTACGAACCATCAGAGACCAGTTTGTTTTTTCTGTTGGTACAGTATATGTTATGGTGCTCATCATTTGAAAGAGAGATCTCAACACAAACAATTGGAGTGACCTCTGCCTTAAAGGAGAACTAAGGCTTTTCCCCATAGTTCTCCTTAGGGTAACGGGAGGACACAAACTAGCGTCCTCCCGTCACCCTAGGCTCAGTATACCGCGAGCTACAGCTCACGGTATACTGAGACTCCGCAGCCAGAGTGGATCCTGACATCGATGTCGAGATCCGCCCAGCTGCGTGAGTGACAGCTGGCTCTGCCTATCTAGAGGCAGAGCCAGCTGTACTCGTCCCCTCCCCCGTCCGTTCCGCCAGTCAGCGCTGGCGGATCGGAGCAGGGAGAGGGGAATCCAGCCCCTCCCCTGTCACGGCAGAGAGCCGTGACAGGATCGAGAGGTGAGCGAACCCGGTATATGTTCGTTCACCTCCCGATTTACTGAGCCGACCTGTGACAGTCTCATTGCCACAGGTCGGCTAGAACTATGAGGTGAGTCATGAGCACTCACCTCATAGTTCTCCTTTAAGGCAAAAAATGACTGTGATTGACAGGAGGTAAGGAATTTAAAAAGATAGTAGATAAGAAAAAGAGAAAATACTGGAAATAAGGTAAGCATGAAAAAAGCTTTAATGAAATTTCATAAACCTTCAGTGTCACCAGGGTTAGCCATGGAGTTCCGGAGGAAAGAAGCCTGGTCATTTCCAGGGATCCCTGCAAGGAGATGTGAATTCGGCTGCATGACACTCTCAGGGGGCGGCCTTTGGGTTCTCCCCACTGGACAGGACAAACTGATTGTCAGCTTATTTGAAGAGCCAAAGTTAAACATTGGATAGAGCAGTAGGTGTTCAGGGCTGGTAAATGGTGGCCCACAGAGAGAGCTTTATTAGACCCCGTCCATATGGTGCGACATATCTTTGACGTTCCAGAGACGATCCAGCAACGGTAGCGCGACCTTCTCCGTCGGGCTCCATAGAAAAAAAGCAAAATCGTGCAAAATCCGCCGAAAAAAAGGGTCCGGTAGTAGCGACTTGCGACCGTGACGAGCGACATGGAGTTAAGACAGCTCCATTGAATAGCATTGGCCGGCGACTTCTCGCGATATCGCGCGGCAAAAATGCGCGATATCGCGGCGGAAATCGCTATATGTGAACGGGGCCTTTAGTCTCTAAAAGCAGACAGCAGAGAGATGAATCCCATGACTACCTATGAAGACCGTGTCTGGCCTGACTGTAAAGACACCAAACTTCAAGCTGGATGAATAGATGGCCAATGGCCCCCAAGCCGTTTAAGAAGCTTAAATGAATGAGTTAGGCTTGTCTGGTGGATCATTGGTGTTATGATGGATCATAGATTGATGACTGGTGTTATCGTGAATCATTGGTGGCACGCCCCTTTTATCAATATTGTCAGCACCTGGCAGGGTACAATTCCTTTAAATTATGACATAATAGAAGAGCAAGGCTAGGCTGAAGGTACTGGACTGTGTCAGCGGCAAGGAAAGGAGATCAAAGTGTTAATTGGTGGCATTTAATCATTTCAGTGGCTCTCCCTTTAAACAATGTCTGTATATTTATTCAGACGCAGTTCATTAAATGATGCGTAGTGGTAATCCGAGACATATCCGCAATAACAAGCTCCACTATCTGGCTACATAATCAAATCATAACACGGCGTCTAGTCGTAATGATGATGAACGCAGGAAATGACAAACTCTTATTTCTCCTATAAATGCTGACATGCAGGAAAAACTGCTTTATCATCCGACAGACAACATTCGCTGAGATCAATATTGCTCCGCTTGACGTGAAGCAATGAATGAGTCTGCATTCTAGGAACGGTTCCTGGGAACAAAAACACCACATAGATAGAGATGCAGCCAGATCTTTGAATGGAACCTGTTGTGATAAAAAAAAATACTTGGGTGCAGGGCCATCCCTATAATGAGGCAGCAGCCTCAGTCGGCATCTGTTTGGGTCACATGGGGGGGCATAAGGCAGAGCAGCATGGCCGCTCTGCTGCACAATGTTTGTGCCACCCCCTTCCCGACCAGAGCATACCAGGTTACTGGTTGGGGAGATGTATAAGGGCCATACACATCTCCCCGTCCAGCTCTTAGCAATCTGGCTCAGCTCCTGGCAACCAGTGATGTCACCGGCCAGAGCATCTCAGGTTGCTAAGCTGGGGGGGAGATAGCCAGTTTGCTAAGAGCACCCTCCTCCCCAATTAGTGTGCACCACCAGCAACCCCACCCAGTCCTCCAGCTTCCCTCCCCAGGCCATCTTAGGTGGCAAAAAAGGCAAGGGACGCCTTCTCAACACTCTGGACGCTGGTCCTATGTCTTCAACACGATCTGAGCCATTGGGGTCGATTTACTAAAATGGTAAAAATTTTATTTAATTTTAAAACTTTTATAAAATGGTAACATTTTTATTAACCCTTGCAGTGGGGACACCCCCCCCCTCCCCCCCGCATTGCAAGGGTTAAGTGCTTGTTTTTGCCTATTGTCAAAAATAACAAAGTTATACTCATATGATCCTTTGAGTCGGCCAGCTGTGGCAAGGTTCCCTCCAGCTCCCTCTTCTGCTGCAGCGATGGTATGGCCTTCGGTGTCCTCACATCCTATACACCGAGTATAGAACATGATGACTCAGGGACCTTAGACCGCTGCAGTGGAGGGGGAGAGGCTCCAGGGGCTGGTCTCAGAGGAAGCTGACTCGGAGGATTGGGTGAGTATAACTTTTTATTTCTGAGCCTAGGCAAAAATGAGCAAAAGTGGGAGTAGCCCCACTGCAAGGGTTAATAATATTTTTACCCAGAGTTATACTTTAGGATGATAAACTCATACATTTATTGTTTTTTACAGGACAAACTGATATTGTTTCCCCAAAACTTTTTTTATGCAACCTATAATCAACAAGATGCAAACACAAATGTAAACAAACAACAATTTCTTTCTACTTTGATTACTGTTAAAGGAAAACTATGGGGTCAGTGTTTTCCCCATAGTTCTCATAAGGGTCAGGGGAGAACAAAAACTAGCGTTCTCCCATGACCCACAGCTCAGTATATCGCGAGCTACAGCTCGCGGTATACTGAGACCGCCGCAGTCGGGACAGATCCTGATATTACTGTCGAGATCCACACAGCTGCGTGAGTGAGAGATGGCTCTGCCTATCTGCTGTACCCTCCCCCGTCCGTTCCGCCAGTCAGCGCTGGAGGATCGGAGTCATAAAAATAGTGTTACTGTAGATTTCTTTGCTTTTTTGGCTTGGGTCCTCCCCGCCCACTAAAATTCCTACCAGACCTACCGTGTTTCCCCAAAAATAAGACACTCTCTTATATTTTTTTTGGTTTAAAAAAAACACACTAGGTCTTATTTTCGGAGTAGGTCTTATTTTTTTTTTTTAATGTACAACAATCCAAAGTTAGTGCAAATCCAAATTAAATAATCCAAAATGACAAAGTTAAGCATAGGGTGATCAGGGCAATCAGGGATGCTGTAGCTTTCCAAGAGCAATTTGGTAACCAGAATGAGCGAAACGCGTTTTCACTATTGACTCCTCACAGGCGGAGTGCATTTGGTATCACTCCGCCTGCGACAGGAGCCGGCGCTATAGAGGAAACATCGGCTTATGCGGCTCTGCTCCCTCCGGTGCCGCCTCGCTTCTTCTAGCGCTGGCTTCGTTGGCACCGCTGATTCTCTCCCGCGGCTCTTCAAGTTCCCCCTTAGGCCACCACCAGCCCTGGGAATGGTCGCAACTAGGTCTTATATTTTAACAATTCCCAAAAATAGTACTAGGTCTTAATTTCGGGGCAGGTCTTATTTTCAGGGAAACAGGGTAATAGGGAGGGGGGCTGCACGCTGTTTTTCTTTTTTTTAATTGTTATTTTAATCGTGAATAATAGTCCGAGTGGTATTCCTACATTCGTATACATCCAAATTTTCGTTACCGCAAAATTCAAATTCTTTTGCATTAAATATTTGTTTCATTCAGGAATTTGGATGCATCTGAGTGTCCGAATTTACAAAAAAATCATCTGAATTTGGCACGAAACAAGATTTACATGTCTAATAATTGCTACATCTCTCTTTGAGGCACGAAGGGAAAATGTCAGCATTACACAAATTGTACAAAAATAATTTAAAGGTCTGTTGCTTCTCCCTTACACATATTTAGAAATGGTTGAGGATTTGAAAGCCTGTAACAGAATAATTTATTTCCGGTCTGGAACGACTATCATTTGTACTAACAGGGTGACTTGCATCTGGGCCCTGCATTTCAAATGCTAAATAAGGGCCGGTGCACACCTAGGCGATTTATCGTGCGGTTTGGGCCACGCGATATCGCGCAAAACACAGATTCGCTTTGAAGTCAATGAAGGCTGTTCACACCTTTGCGGTTTGTCGCGCGACCGAAATCGCCTGTCGCGTGAAAAGGTGCAGGAGCTATTTTCGGGGCGGTTGTCGTGCGGTTTGGGTCCCATAGACATCTCTATGCATTGAAAACCGCGCCGTTTACAATGAACAGTCGCGCAATCAAAAACGCACGAAGATATTTTTTTTTTCGGCACTCAGCATCTGATTTGCCTAGGTGTGAACCTAGCCTAGATGAATGTTCTTCCTTGATTTATGCAGACTTCCCAGCGAGCAAACAGATTGTCCGGAAGCCTAAATAACCAGATGCAGTACACAGACATTGCACAATCATGGCCGGATTCCCGACAAGCCCACCGAGGCCCGGCCTCGGGGCGGCAGGGAGCAGAGTGGCGGCACAGGTTTGAAGTCTCCCGACGCCCAGAACATGGAGTTCCAGACGCCAGGCGGTAATTTGTTTTCTACATTTAGCTCTGCTTTGCACAAGCAGAGCTAATTGTAGAACAAGGGGAAGTCACTTGTTTGTTTACAAGTGATCTTGGCGATGTAGCCAAGATCACTTGTAATGAGACTGCAGCCGGTCCGTCCTCCCTCCGCCGCCCCCACGCACCTACCTCTCTGCATGCTGGCTCCGTCCTCCCGGCTCCATCCTCCCGACTCTGTCCTCTCCTTCAGGATGGAGAGCGGGGAGCAGAGCGGCAGTGTTAAAAGTAACCCTGCCGCTGCATGTACACAGTGAGAGGGGAGAGCAGTCTTCCCCTCTCACCTGTCACAGGAGTTCCAGCACAGTCCTGTGCTGGAACTCCTGTATTGGAGGTGACAGGGTCAGTAAAAAAAAAATTATCAAAAAATAAATCCATAAATAAAAATAAAAAAAAAAGTAAAAAATAATAAGTATCAGGGACAGAGGAAGAAATAAAAACGTGACAGAGAGTCTTACCCTTTTCCACGCTATCCAAAACTAAAACAAAAAGGTTTTGCCTGTGCATGCACTTTAAAGTAATAGTAAACTCTCAAACTTTTTTTCAGTATTGAATCCAGATCAAACAAATCTACATCTCCCAGCAAAGTATTTCTTTCTCATATTTGCTCAAGCACTTACAGTCATTATGAACAGCTCCAACTTCATCAGCTCGGCTTCCCTGAACTTCCTGTCCAGTACAATATAACAAGGGACAGCAGAGTCTCCACACGACACATCGCACGGAGTGCGGTTGTCGTGTGTTTTTCAATGAACAGAGATGTCTATAGGATCCAAACCGCCCGAAAAAAGCTCCTGAACAAACAGCAAAGGTGTGAGCAACCTCCATTGACTTAAATGCGAATCTGTGTTTTGCGCGATAAATCGCCTAGGCGTGTACCGGCCCTCAGCTGTTCTTCTTGTAGCTTGGAGAAAGGAGGAAGGAGTGGAAAGCAGGGGTGTGTCTGTGTGTTTGTGAAGACATACACAGCTTCCTAGCACACAAAAGGTTGGCTCCATAGAGTCACCCTAAAACAGGGTATGAGGGCCAGTCAGCTGATTCTGCAGGTAACTAAAACCTTTAAACATCAAGGATCAGCATCCATTGTAAGTGATTTCATCAGCATTAGAAATAGCTTAAAAATATTTTGACTTTAATAGCATTTTAAATGAAGCCCGACACTGGCCGCCCCCATATGTGCTCAGAAATAATAAAAATAAAAGTGAAATATCTGATCTCCCGGTCTCCCGTGTAGTTTATCAAAACCAGCTTGCATGCTAAATAATTAAATTCTCCTTCTGTTTTACTGGCCTTCCGCGTGAAAGTTACCTTTGGGGCGTCCAATTAAATGTAATAATCATATAATATTCACGCCGTGTTAACAAACTTCACATGGCGTTAGGGCTGCTAGCGAGCTTGTCCTAGAGCCTCGGGGCCCAAGCGGGAGGATAATGATTCAACACTGGACCTCCTGTCATGGGGTTTCATGTAACATATATGCTGCTAAGTGCTAGACCGGCGCTCTGATATGGCTGCATTAGGCATTGTGGGAATTCCCTAATATTCTGTATGTAACATCTATTCCATCCTCGGGGCAAATGCGTGAGCCAGTGTGCTGTGCGGAAAAACTATTTTTGGTTTATTTTCCCCCCATGTTGCATTCAGCGGGCTGCAAATGACAGATTATGACATACAGCTGGTAGGTGAGGGAAGGTGGGAGCAGCTTGTGTAGGAAATTATAGGCTATAATAATTTCTCATTTAAAGGGTCAGACCACTTAAAACTGGGTGGATGTCTGAATCGTGCAGCAGATTATTGTATCTGTTATGGGATATAGCAGTGTGAGCTCTTCCTGTGAGATATCCCTGCTCTGTTCTATTTAGCTATGGTCTTCTTGTGCTCCAATATCCATAGTGTAAAATACAAGAAATTGCCAACAGTAAGCCATTAGCATAGACATAGAACAGGGGTAAGCAACCTCAGCACTCCAGCTGTGGTGAAACAAGAAATCCCATCATCTCTCTGCCTCTAGGAGTCATGACTGTGGCTGCCAGAATCTTGCAATGCCTCATGATACTTGTAGTTCAACAACAGCTGAATAATGCCATGGTTGCCTCATCCTTCTGCCTCTGGGAGTCATGACTGTGTAGCGCTCACCCCCGAAGGAGCCGCTGGATGATCGGGTCTTCTGTTTCACCTCTGTGACACACCACAAGCAATGAACCCTCAGCACACCAGCACACCTTGTGAAGTTTTATAACAGATTTAATGACTATGGAATAGAACAAACACTTAACGGCTCCCCAATCACATGTAATACAACCAATAACAGGATAAGGCAATCTGACACGCAGCAGCAGTCTATTGCATGCAGGAAAGCCTGCAATGTCAGAATGTCTCAGATAATATACTTAGATTGAATGCAATCAACATTGATATCTCTGCTAGTGATGTCACTGGTGCCAGGAGCTCGGTGGGAAGCTGGCCCAGGCGTCCCAGGTTGCTAAGAGCTGAGCGGGGAGATCAAGAGCCCTTACACATCTTCCCGCACTCTCCACCAGCAACCCCCTCCACATTGATTGTGCAGCATTCAGCACCCACCCTTTCCCAGCAACTTAGGCATCAAAAAGTCTAGGAACACCCCTTTTTGTATGGGAATTATGTGAGTTATAGCAATGTTCTTCTTCTACAGTACAGAAGAAGGAAAAACCTTGAAGAGTGTCTTCCATGAGGGTAATTCAATGCTCGTTGCTCAACAGAAGAACAGAGCACGCAGAGTACAAACAGATCAGAATACTTGGAATGTGCTGCGTATAGGGAGCTCTCCAGGGTGCTGAACTACGAACAAGCATCACTAAGATTTATGGGAAAGCATATGCATACTTCCAGATCTCGACGAAAGAATTAGGGACCAAATACCAACTGATTGTTGACTACTGTGCAGACCCTGATGTCCCTACATTTATTATTTTATTCTCCCGGTGTTTCTTGTACGATCCACCAAGCCATCAACACCAATTAAAATGGCGTATATTGTTTTAAAATTAAGATCTGATGAAACTGCCAAATATAAATACTGGAGGACTGAATCATCCACAGGATCAAGAGGGGACAAGGTTTAATATTTACTTGGAGGCAAATGAAAGCCTTTGCATGTAGCATGGGCCTGGGATCCAAAGGGGCCCCACAGGGTTTGAAATTTAACACTAGAACTAGCTATCATGTACCTGACTAGAGACTCAGCTGAGAAGGGGGCGGGCCGTGCACCTCTTGTCCCACACCTCTGGAGGTAGTGACAGGGTATGTGAGGACAGAGCAGAGCACAGGTGCCGATACTGGTGGCTGGCTGGTTCTTGAGGAGGCGCTTGAGTGCGTTGGACCAGCTTGTGAATCGGCAGGACTCAGATGACACCAGGACCTCTTGAAACCAGAGCAGGCAACAGGTATGAGGCCAAGCAAGCACTGGCAGGATGTCGTTGTTCAGGATGCTGATGGAGCGATCCACCAAGTGGCAGACCAGGAGGGACGTCAGGTTCAAGCCGAGGTCATACACAGGGAACCGAATATTGAGGTGCCAAATCACAGATCAGCAGCAGGGTCAGGAAACGTAAGCCAGGGTCATACACGGCAGATCAGAGAGCAGAGGTACCGAATCAGTAGGAGGAGGCAAAGCCAAATGGTCACAAGCCGGGTTCATACACAGGACGTCAGGATACAAGAACAGAGTACAGGGCACACAGGAACAAGCTGGAGACCATTCAGCAACTTGGTCATGACTTCATGTCTGTTTAAATAGGATAGTGTGCACGCTAATGAGCATGTTTTTGTGCGCTCACGTACGTGAACTATTGCGCATAAACGTTCCCGTACGTGCGAGTTCACATGCACAAGTGAGTTTTCCAGGAACTTTGGGCAATGGATTGCATACTTGTGTGCGTGCACATTTTTGAGCAGGAGTCCATCTGCAGGGAAGTCTTTTACACTAGCATTCTGAATATGGATAAATACTGGATGGCTGAATCATTCACTGGCATAGGGTTAAGATGGGGCAAGGTTTAATCTTGACTGGGAGGCAAGTCAAAGTCCTTGTATACAGTATGGGCGTGGGATCCAAAGGGGCTCTAAAGAGTTTAAAACCTAAAACAAATACCTTGAAGTATTAAAAGGCAATGCTTTGTTGCTCGCCTAAGTTAGGTTCACTTAAAAACCTTTGCAAGAAGCAAGTACAGAGTCTTTCTCCCCTACCTTCTTTCTTCACAGCAAGATATGTATTACTACAGTGACCCACCATCGGGGATCCGGCAAAAAAGTGGTTAATCTGAAATATCTCACAACTTTTCATGTCTGAGCATTCATTGCTCTTGTCAGCTGTCATTTGCCATTGACTCCTTTTCATTAAATATAAGTTTAATATTCTATCTTTTATTAGATTTGAGCTATGCATATCAAATGCTGACATTTTTCAAAGTGAATTACCGAAGGTTAGAGGCTATACCCTTTAAAATAAGTCTTCTCACACATCCCAGACACCGAGCGGAAATTAGTAAAACATTAGTCTGTACAAAGTGAGGGTTGTATCTGCTCCCTGTTATTTTACGTTAAGCAGACCAAATAAATGTCACTTTATAAAAAGGGCCACCAAACACTCAAAACATTCATGAACAAATACCCACAGGGGTGGGACAAGGTCTTCAGGCACCCATGGCAAAAATGCCAAAGTGCCTCTTCCCTTCCTTCCCAGATTGAGCTTGCATATCTGTACATTAGACTTGTGCGGCGTCAAAAAATTTGTTCTGTTTCGTTTCGGAATATCCGTTATTTCGTATTTCGTAATTCGTAACTGTTACATACAGTCCTAGGGTTGCCACCTTTTGGTCCAAAGACAACCCAACAAGAGGAGGAGGGATTGCTACATGGTTAAATTAGCATGAGTTGGTCCTTATCAGTATGTTAAAACTTAACCAAATTTGTTCTGCCATCTGGGAATTAAAGTAACTTTTACTTAGTGGTGCGGGAGGTATCAAATCTGCAAAAGAATCTTTCCAAAGTACCAGACAGTAGTATTCAGCAGAGGAAGGTCTGCATGGCAACACCCCAATTATAACTATTATACCTAGGGACATATCCACTATCTTATTTATATATATCTTCTTTTTCTCTCACTTCCTGGTTATATGTATTAAAGTACTTGGTGTAACATTACTACCCTTAGTATCATCTAATATGTCTTATTACCAGTGGCGTAACTATAGCCATAGCAACCTAGGTGGCTGCTTTGGGGCCTGGGAGTGGAAGGGGGCCCCATTAGATTGTTGAGACAATTATATGGTTTTGATATTGTCCCCATTAGAGTGCCACCATACATTGTTTGTCCCCTTTAGAGCGGCACTTTATATTATTGTCCTCACATACCTCAGTTTGCTACTTTATTAGTAGGCCAGAGGCAGGAGGTGGAGTTGCAGGAGAGGAGAAAAGAAAATTATCTTTTGTCCTCCTGGAATGCTAGGGGTGGGGAACACATCTGACATCACTGGTTGCTTGGACCGATTACAACCAATGACTGCAGAGGAGGTGAACACCTGATATCATTGGTTGCTAGGATGCCAGCGGTCCTAGCAACCAACGACTGAAGAGGATGAGGCCTGCACTGGGCTATTGCTGGCAGTGGATCCAATTCACTTCACCTCTCATTGGCCATAATGTTATGACTGATCGGTGTATGTTCCCAGTGTTAGACTGACAGCACAGTTCAAAGCAATAGAGCCCTGACTGCTTTATCACCATCCCTCTCCCAGTCTGAGTACTGCTATGCAGGGGGTTACATGGGGATATCAATTCAGATATAAATATAATAATACTTTTAAAGAACACACAATTACTATCATTAAAGTCACCAGGATACAATATTTCTCCTTATAACGTGCATTTTATTGTCACAAATAAGTCTCCCTCTCGTTTTCTGTAGGAAACCATTGCCATACTCTTAGAAGTGTTGCTAGTTCCAGGGTAGCCTCCATTGCCAGGGTAGCCTCCATTGCTGGACTGTGGCCTCAGCTGTGACAGGTCACAAATTTCAGGCCCTTTAAGAAATGTAGGCCAATGGGTGACGTGACTTTGTCAGAAAGGAGAAGATATCATTCTTGCTGGTAACCCTTCGTGAAGGAATTCTACTTTTGTTTGAAAGTTATAATGAAGCTCCCCTGTGGATGACAGCGCTATATCTGGTAAATATCCCCAGGATATGAATGTTCTATATCATGGTGTCGCTTTCAGCCTTCGAACTATATGGTGACAGCTATACAGAAGGAGAAACATCTTACATGGGGTGGCGGCTCCTACTGGACAGATTGTGCACATGCAAAACTCTGCCCTACGGCATGTAGTCTGCCAACTGCTGGCCCGCCTTGTCCGGGTGTATTCTATGTCTCAATGCTGATGATAAGCAAATAAAAAGTCACAAACTGCAGCTAATAATGAATTTAGCTCATCCTCAGTCATATAACACATGTACCCTGATAAATGTATAGCATACTTGACTTGATGTCTCTGCTCCGATTGTCTTGCATCAGCATCGGTCGGGAACTGCCAGCCATTTACCAGCAATACCATGCAACTAACGGTGTCGGTCAGCCTTCCCCCTCTTCCCATGCTATCTACATCTTGTGATTGCAAAGCCTGACTTTGAAATGCCTCCTCTGTGCCCTAATGCTGTCAAAGGCGGACTGACTGATACCCAGGGCCAGATTTACTCTCTCTGCTGCCCCAAGGCCAGGTTCCTCAATGCACCCCCCTACCCACAAAATACTTTAGCTCTGCTTGCCCAAAGCAGGGCTGAATGTAGTGAACAACTACCCGCCTGGCGCCCAGAACTGCAGGTCCCGGGCATCAGGAGATAGGAATTCTCCACCTCTGCTGCCCTGAGGCCGGGCCTTGGTTGCCCTTGTGGGAAATGCGGCCCTGATAACACATGCACCCTGATAAATGCATAGCATACTTGACTTGATCTCTGTGCATTGTCTTGCATCAGCATCGGTCGGGAAGTGCCAGACATTTACCAGCAACACCCGGGGGCGTCCCGAGGCTGGTTGTCACCCGAAGCGGAGAACGAGTGACACCCCGCCGTGACGCCATTGTGTACGCGCGTGACGTCATCGCGCATGCGTGGTCATCCATTGAGAGAAGAGGGGACGTTCACGAGGCGGGATGAGGTATGCCGCCGGGTCCCCTCCTCTCTCCTGACACTGTCAGATTCTCGACTCGGTCCATGACCAAGTGCCCCATTTTTTAGAGGGGGTGACACCAAAATAAATGTCAGTCATTTTGGTGTCACCCCTCCAATCGTGTCACCCCGGTGCGGGCCGCAGCCCCCGCACCTCCCTTGTGACGTCACTGGCAACACCATGCAACTATCGGTGTCGGTCAGCCTCCCTCCCCCCTTCCCATGCTATGTACATCTTGTGATTGCAAAGCCTGACTAGGAAATGCCTCCTCTGTGCCCTAATGCTGTAAAAGACATAGATAGCACAAGGCGGACTGACTGATACCATGGGTCGCATGATGTTCCAGGCAAATGGTCTGCAGTTTCCAATGCTGGTTACTGAACAACCGGAGCAAGGACAGAATTCAAACATGGCGCTATCTATTTATCAAGGGACATATTATATGGCTGATTAATGTTTCTAACTGAATTCTGTTGCATGTTGTTAAATGCTGTTGTACACTGTGCTTAAGAATTCAGCTGGTTAAAAGCACACAAAATACGCCCGATTAAAAATTTGGAACAAAAATGGTACTATGGGCAAAATGCTGATAGTACCAAAGGAGACGAAAATAAGGTGCATCCCTAGCATCTCTCCTCCCTGCTGGGCCCCGGTCTGTACCCCCTCCGATCCCCAATGCTCTCCCCCGCTGCTCTCCCCACCTGCGTCGAAAGAGGCAGCGGGGATCGGAGGTGACGCAGACCGATGCCCCTCAGGTAGGAGAGAAACTGTCAGGAGGCCAAGCAGGGTGGTTCGGGGAGGAAACAGCCTTCAGCTGTCACAGGAGGCCAAGCTCTCCTCCCACACCGCACTGTGTGCCCTCCTGTGACAGGCGAGTCAGTATGGAGAGCAGAGTACAAACACTCAGTGATCAGCTTACTGTGTCCCCAGTTATGAATGAACAGGAAGTGCTATCCATCACTTCCTGTTCATTCATGATTGTGGACGTAGTAACTGATACTATCTCCTCAGTTTATGAATGGACAGAAACACTCAGTGTGGAGGCTTCCCATTCATTCATAACAGGGGCTGCAGAAAAAGAGATTTTAGAATAAAAATAAAATAATTAAAAAATTATTTAATTTTTTTTTTAAAGGTTGAAAAAAAAGTAATTTTCGGTTTCGGTTTCAGCCTGACAAATTTTCGCTCTAAAAATGTAATTTCAGTGCATCCCTAGTTAAAGTACCTCAAACACTGCATTCCACATCAAGTCTATATACATTGTTCCTCATCTTTAAGCCTTGATGAAGTGGCCACCTCTGGCCCCAAAACACGTTGGGTCGATTTGATTTTTGGAATAAATTTGCATCTAGACTAATAACTTGTGATGTGGCGCATCAATCTCCAGACATCCCAACTCTCCCGGATGCTCTGGGAGTCTCCCGCTATTCGATAGCGACTCCCGGCCGCCCGGGAGAGAAACACTTCCTCCCGGAAAGGTTTAATCTGATAGATC
>NW_017306347.1:0-25117 GCF_000935625.1 Nanorana parkeri | reverse complement strand
GGATGGGGGGGAGAGCACCTCCCTGAAATGAGAGGGAAACCTCCCTGAAATGGCTTCTTTCAGGTTGGGATCCCTGAATCTCATACCATTAAAGTCACATGATTGGCTCTCCTCCAATCACAGAACTCTATCTGCTGCGTTAAGCAACAAGAACTTTGTAGGGCAATGCTAACTAGACAGCACAATCTCAGATTGTTACCTATCTTTAAGCCAGATGAAGGCGGGATCTTTGCCCTCCCCCCAAAAGGGGGGGGGCAAAGATCCCGGACTACTATCAGGACTACTAACTGGTGGTGTGGCATTCAATCTCAGATCCCTCAGGTCACATCACTCTCCTCCAATCACAGAACTCTATCTGCTGTGTTAATCAACAAGAACTCCGTAGGTCAACACAAACTAGACACCGCAAACCGTACTTTGTGAATGGGCAGGGAGCAATTTGCGTATCCCAACAATAAGAAACAGATAGACATATCTTAGTTACAAAGAAGCCCCAAAGGGTACACCCTAGGGATGTCATAGGTCATGCAATGGGTTGATCCAGGGGACCCTTTCCTTAAGGGCGGTATGTATATGCTTTTTTTACGTGCCATTTTCTAATGGCTTCTTGCCACTCATGTGACGTGCTGGGTCCTCCTTCCCTTCAATCAAGAAGACAGGGGACATCTTGTGGTGAAGAAGAGGTACTGCAAGGGACGGCTCCGAATTGAAGTTGAGTACTTTATTTAACTTTTTCCTTTTAAACAAAAATTTTGCCCAACTTTAAATTAGATCTCAAGCTTCTGTACACAGTTATGAAAGAAACAGTGAACCAATTAAAAGAATGGGGGGGTGTTCTAGGAGACAATTCTACAAACGGAAGATAGTTGCCATGGTTGCAAGAAGAAGAAATGTTATTTCATCAGAAAGGTATAGATCATGGCTGGGGGCAGATTAAAATGGGAAAGGGAATTTTTATAACATTAATTAACTGTGTGGCAATTATACATATATACAGTATATATAGGTGTGTATATGTGTTTTTAATGGAAATGGAAAGTGCTCTCCGCCTCTTCTGGAATCAATATTACAATCATATCACTGTCTACACAAGATTCAGAAGCAATTTAGTCCTCATTGTATTTTCCCATCCCGCGCCCATCAGTGTTTATAGACCGCGCACGGCTTTGTTTTAGATCTTCATTACCTGTAATTACATTTAACTCCATACAGCGAAAACTACTTTATCTGTTCAGCATTTTGTAATCTCTGTGTCAACTTCCACTTGCTTATCCCACTTACTTCCAGCCGGGATACGGCATAAGTATCATGGAAGAAAGATAAAGACCTTCTGGCGTATTTAGAGGTAACTTTACTGTATGCCCAGTCGATGCGCATTGGGAGGTTTTATTGTTACATTCACCTGAAAGTGATTTTTAAAAAAGGCGACCACATGTTTACTTTCTGTGCTGTTCCCTGTTTTGATTATCATAATACAACCACAGAGGGTTCTATTTATAAACAATATGAAACAATACATCCGCATGTATTGCTGAATGTCAATCTTGTAATACTGCGTTATGGCCACTAGATGGAGGTGAGGAGCTGAGGAAATAAATAAATACAGGTGAAACTCGAATAATTAGAATATTGTGCAAAAGTTCATTTATTTCACTAATGCAACTTAACCTCCTCCCCTGTCTTGAATTGTATTGTAACTGTAAAGTCTTCCTTATATTGTAAAGCGCTGTGCAAACTGTTGGCGCTATATAAATACTATGTAATAATAGTAATAATTAGTCTATCTCATATATTAGTTTCACCTGTAGATAGATACCAATTTGAAAGATGGATAGGTAGAGAGAGAGATTCCAATAGATGGATGGATAGAGAGAGAGAGAGAGAGAGACCAATAGATAGATCGAGAGACCAATAGATAGATAGATAGATAGATAGATAGATAGATAGATAGATAGATAGATAGATAGATAGATAGATAGATACAGATAGATTACACATGATGAGGCTGTTATCTTAATATCTGCTGATGCTTCAAGGACGCTCAATAAAAACGATCTGGACCAGGAAGGTGTTAAATCTCACAGAACACAAGATCTAGCGGAAGAAAAGCTGCCACGGGATAATCAGGGCTTGTGTGTGTATGTGTGTGTTTCTATTACAGCATGTTCCCGCTTCCTGCCAGCGCACATCCGTACTGCAGGACACAGATTTTTCTCTTTCTTACTCCGCCTGTGATAACGCCGCATGCATAGAGAATAAGAGACCCGCAGCTGAAGCCGGTCCAGGATCCAGAATGCAGACACTAGAGGTCAGAGGCCGCACTGATGTCATCTTCTCATTGTCTTAGAGCAACAAAAATGTCCCCCACCATTGTGGACACTGCGCCCATATGTGAACATATCCCGTATCAGGAGACCTCCAACTCCACCATTCCACCGCCCAGAGAGCTGGTCAATGGGATTGACAAGAGTCGCATATGGCTGAAAATATACAATATTTACTGTGTGTGTGTGTATATATATATATGTATATATTTGTGTGTATCAAATGCCTTTTTAAACGAAGATATTACCTTGTAAAAGTAGCAGTGACATCATCCCTGGGCTGTACATTGCTTGTGCAGAGAGGAGAGCTGTGGAAGGGGCGGAGCAGGCTCCACCCACTACAGGCTGGCTGCAGAAAACTACAGGAGAAGGCAGAGACAAGACCAGTCACCCTGCACAAGAAGAGAGAGCAGCAGAGACCGGTTTTTATTACAGGAGGGGTGGAGACAAGACCAGTCACCCTGCACAAGGTGAGAGAGAGCAGCAATAAGCGGTCTTTATTACAGGAGGGGCGGAGACAAGACCAGTCACCCTGCAGAAGGAGAGAGAGGAGCAGTGACCGGTCTTTATTACAGGAAGCTCTAAGTTTCACACTGGATTACTGCACAGATCTGGAAGGAAGGCCACACTTGGTAAGCATTGATGAACAAGCATTCGCTGACCCCTGGATAAAACTGAGCAGCTCAGCACACCGTCCTTATTGAGTGTAGCCATCCTATGATTTACATTAAAGGCTAATTCCCCTTTTAACACTAAGGGGCTCATTTATAAATCCACCATCCAGTGTATAGGCATACATATACTTATGCTCCTTGGCTCCATCTAGTGGAGGGAATGCCAGACAATCAACATTTGCAGACCACATGGCTGGGTGGCAGATTTATATATTGATCCATATGTTCCATATTTTTGAAATACCCGGCATGCCCCCTCTATGGCAAAAATCAGCCCCCTGTTTCATTTCACTGACACTCATCCCTTCCCCTGCTTGTCCCTGCCGTGTTTTTCCATCTGCCCATCTTCCTCTCGCAGAAATGGCTGCCCGAGGGATCCCATGAAGCACAGCGGCGACACCGAGGGGAGAGCTCACCGTCTTCTTTTTTTTTTTCATAAATGACTTAAAGTGAAGGAAATAGCTGGGAACAGAAGATCCACCGCGTTCCTGGAGGACTCCGGTATCCATGGCAAGGGCACAAGCTGCTCTGGGGGCTGTCAGTGGTTGGCGATGCCGCGGACGTGGGCTCGCACTCCGGCTGCCTTCCTAAGGGGTTAATTGCAGCAGCGACGCGCGGAGAGGAGCCACCGCACACATCCAGCACAGATGGGGGAGAGGCGGAATACCACCCGATTCAGATTCCACCCACACCGCAGAATATTACAACCAGGTGCTGAGATGCTGAGAGAGCCGCCACTACCTCAGCCTGTCACTGGAGAGTGTTAAATGGGAAGCCGTGACTGCTTCCATGCATGGCTTCTCCGCACCAGAGCCGGGCTGCTTTGTATATTTCTTCCAGATCTGTGCAGTAATCCAGTGTGAGACTTGGAGCTTCCTGTAATGGTCGGTCACTGCTGCTCTCTCTCCTTTAGCAGGATGGCTGGTCTTGTCTCCGCCCCCCCTCCTGCAATAAAGACCAGTCACTGCTGCTCTCTCTACTCGTGCAGGGAGAGTGGTCTAATAAAAAGAATGTGGAGGATTGAGACAGATCAATAACGTGCCAAATGTATAAAGTGTTATGACACAGGCACGGGGTTTATTCACAGTAGCTGAACCTTAAACGTTAAACCAAGGCAACGTATCACGTACCTGG
The DNA here is from genome assembly GCF_000935625.1 of Nanorana parkeri. Classification (NCBI taxonomy): domain Eukaryota; kingdom Metazoa; phylum Chordata; class Amphibia; order Anura; family Dicroglossidae; genus Nanorana; species Nanorana parkeri. Next base: position 20,985 of record NW_017306347.1, on the reverse strand, counting down.
TAGAGAACTGAGTAGTGAGGAGGCCTCCTTTGCAACTCTTGTCCCGCACCCCTGAGAGTGGTGACAGGGAGTGAGGGGACAGAGAGCAGCACCGGTGCCAGAGGGTGCAGGGCACTGTGCCTGGGTGAGTCCGAAGCTGGTCTCCAAGGAAGCAGGTGTAGGTGCAGCTGGAAAGACCACCAGGAACACGACTGGAGCAGAACGAGGTCAGGCAGGCCAGGGTCAACACCGATCGGGCAGCGAAGTACAAGGCAACAGGCAGAAGAGAAGTCGAGGAGCAAGCAGAGGTCAGGAGCGGAAGCAGTCAGGCGTAGTCAAGCAGATCCAGGTCAGGCAGCAGAATACTGGAACAGGCAGAGGCACAGGAACACACACACAGGAGCCGAAAGACCATTCAGCAATGATCCATAGTACTGGCAAGTCTAAATAGGGCCATCTATCCAGAGAAGCTGCATCACTTCCTGCACGCCGCGTTAGCACGTTTCTGCGCGCACGTTCGTTGAGCGCGCATGTGCAATAGCGCCCGTTTCCCACACATGCGCAGAAGTATCCGCACGCCAAGGTATAGTCTTACACATTGTCTTATATGATGAAAAGAAAAAGAAGATCAGCAAGAAAAGAAAGAGGTGAAAAGGACAGGAAAGGAAGCAAGGAAAACAGTTTTTGTCTGTTTAGATTTGGAGTTGCAATTTAAAAACCTCTCCGGCTTATCGTCACACGCCCGGCTACAAAGTTCACAACAAACATTCTTGAACCCTTTTTAAGTGTCTGTGAAGCTCCCTCGGATTCCTCTGCAACCTTTTACATCTAAAGCCTGGAAGAAGCCCTTAGGATATCAGCGAAATGCCATCGCCGTGTCACCGGTGAGCAAGTGGGATGAAAGTGCGATGCAGATGTGCGTGAAATGACATCTGCGCCACGGAGCGCGTCAGTTATCTCCAACAACACCTTCGAGCCTATTATAGGAGGATACAGAGGTGGCAGAGAGGTGCAGATACCGGGGCCAGCCAGAGAGATAAGCAACAAAGTGATAGAAAATAAGAAACACAGGCAAGAAGCGTGGTGACATGATGGAAGCAGGAGAGTTTAGTTTGGGTAGACCTGTAACTGCCCATCCTGTGGTCAGCCAAGGGCGGCATATTTTATCATATTTTATTTAGGGATGTCCCGATACCACTTTTTTTTAAGACCAAGTGCAAGTACAAATACTGTTCCTCATGTACTTGTCGATACCAATTACCGATACTTTTTCTTAAAGGGACATGTGACATATTTTGTAAAACAACACAGACTGATGATTGTAGGTCAGTTTCTCACCTGGACTAAATACAGATGTCACCAGAACTGAATACATGTCCCCACAGCCGAAACACATGTCCCTAAGGCAGAATAGTATTCTGCTTTGGGGACATGTATTCTGCTTTGGGGACATGTGTTCTGCGAATATTATTATTATACAGGATTTATATAGCGCCAATAGTTTGCACAGCGCTTTACAATATAAGGAAGACATTACAGTTACAATACAATTCAAGACAAGATGGTAAGGAGGGCCCTGCCTGTGAGGGCTTACAATCTAAAAATACGCGTCCACAAAGCAGAATTCCTCTAAACAGGCTGCGTGTCGATCTCACCTGGATGACGTGGACATCTGCAGTTGCTCTGCGGGCACTCCACCTCACCGGCGATACTGGGACCCGGCCTCCTCCACGTCTGGACCAGCAATTCTGGGGCCCGGCCTCCTCCACGTCCGGCGATGCTGGGACACGGCCTCCTCCACGTCCGGACCGGCCATGCTGGGACCCGGCCTCCTCCACATGCGGACCGGCCATGCTGGGACCCGGCCTCCTCCATGTCCGGACCAGCGATGCTGGGACCCGGCCTCCTCCATGTCCACTTGGGGATGGGAGACTGAGCAAATGCTTCCTCCTGCCTGCAGCAGACTGATGATGTCATCTCAGCCTAGGCAAAGTCACTAGTCAAGAGTGGCATTTAGATAAAAAGGTGGAACATTTCTAAACACTTATACTGTTCCTGTAAGTTGTGATATGTCAGGAATGTATTAATTCCTGACATATCGGGCTTGTTATATTACTGAAAGTTGCATTTCACAAATACCTAAATAAACAGCGGGGTGAAATTTAGTACAGTCCTAGCATCCGGCGACTCTTTCCCAACCGCCTTTGGTATTTGTGTGTGCCAAAGTGAAAGATTAATTGAAAATCAGATTATTTTAGCTGGTAATGGAGTGAATACAAATGGCCCATTTAACATAGGACAGCCTAATTGGATTTTGTGTCACTCATTGTATCGGCGGCGATCACGAATCCTGTGAATTTTCACAAGCCGAACATCAAGTGTTCCGCAATTAATACTTATTCATCCCTTCGGGTTCTTATTAATTAAATAAAACACACTCTTCAGATATCAGCCGGACATTTATGAAGTGTATTATGATATGGAATGCGTTCAATGCAAGGCTTGTTCTGAGGAGAAGATCTATGGCAATCGCACGAATATACAGGTGAAACTCGAATAATTAGAATATCGTGCAAAAGTAATTGCAGTAAGTGCTGCAAAAGGGGCCCAAACCAAGTACTGAGTACATATGCATGCTTGTACTTTTCAGAGGTCCGATATTGTTTATTGATTGCACTTAATAATCTACTTTTCTGAGATTGTGGATTTGGGGTTCTTGGGGTTTTCATGAGCTGTAAGCCATAATCATCACAATTATGACAAATCACGGCTTGAATTATCTTGCTTTGCATGTAATGAGTCTCTCTCATATATTAGTTTCACCTTTTAAGTTGCATTAGTGAAAAAAAATGAACTTTGCACAATATTCTAATTATTCGAGTTTCACCTGTATTAAAACGTTTCAAGATATCAATTCGCAATGCAGTGAAAATATTACCGTATATTACTTCGAGAAGTTATTGCTTAAAGGATTTCACAATGAGTTCAAAGATCATTTCCCTTTTTGGACTGATTGGTAAGGCTGAGCGGGGAAGACATCAGTTTTGTATTGATGAAAGTTCTTTGATTTCGGTATATTTAGCCTACATGTTTGTGGATACCTGACCATTATACCTATATGAGATTGTTGGAAATAGCATTCCAGTACCATAGACATTAATTTGGAGTTGACAGGGGTGCTTGTATAGGGACATTGTCAATTTGAGAACAAGGATTAAGAAATGTGTAATCCCCTGCAGCAAGATTTTCACAGACACCTAACAGTTCGGGTTTTGAATTCGGATGAAATCCGAATTTTCGTTAGTTTCAGATGAGTTTGCAAATATTCGTTGCGAATACCACAGAAAACCATATATAGATATTGAAAAGGATCAGAACCACAACTGGGTTCACACAAGATATCTGCTGCTGTTCCTAATTTGTTGTATGCGGTGCACCGGAAGCAATCAGACACAGACACTGGATTGAGGTCTATGACGCTTCTGTTTATTGTGCTAAGGGACGAAGGTTTATATAGACAAGCAGCTAGTGCTGTGTGCCAAGGTCATGTGAGCGTAGCGTTATAAGCTTCTGATTGGTTATGTCCATATAAGGTAAACTTCCTCCAGGGCCAAAACATTGTTATCTTGGGTGTAGTCCCGAGAGGAGGCGCCATCTTAGTTTCACAAACTTTACACGATGGGAGGGGGGTGCAGATAGAGGAGAAGTCATTTTATCAAGGAATGTCAGAAAGAGTGGCTACATATATATATATATTAAAACAAATGGTCATTTTACTTGATTTCCATTAAAATATTAATCCTAAAGCTGAAGCTCCTAGACCCGAATGGCATTTGGGATCTGGATTTGCAAATACTATTCGGAAGCTCCAGAAAGCCATTCGGGTCTGGGAGCCATATACAGTATATACATATATTACTAAAGCTGAGGCTTCCAGACCCAAATGGCTTTCTGGAGCTCCCGAATAATATTCGGAAATCCAGATCGCGAATGCCATTCGGGTCCAGGAGCCTCGGCTTTAGTACTATGTATATGTATATACTGTATGTGGCTCCCATATTGCCGTAATGAAAATTTGTATTCAGACCCATTCGGATGCATTAAACTGAAAAACACATCTGATTGATCAGAAAAGTCACATGTCCGATTCAGTTTCCTTTTTGAACGAAATTCGGACGGGATCTCAAATTCGGAAACGGAAATTTGGATTCGCACACAATCGGATGCATTGGGATTCGGAAATTCGGATGTGTCCCAATGTCCGAATTTCTGAAAATGCGCACGACTTTTGATTCGGAACGAAACGAATCGCACATGTCTAGTTAAAGGCTTACAGGGTTATTCATGAAAGTGTGAAGAGTTTGGAGAAGACAGGAGAAGTGAACAGTCTAGGACAACATAAATGAACTGGAAAGATTTTCCAATTCAGCTCACTTTCCAGTTCAGCTATGTTGTCCTAGATTGTTCACTTCTCCTGCCTTCTCCAAACTCTTCACCCTTTTGTATATAACCCTGTTAATTTCCAGTTTTGACTGGAGAGCGCCATTCAGTTGACTTCTGACACAGCAGGAGCTTTAATTAAACAGATTGGTCCTGGAAGCCCAAGAGACAGTCCGCACCTCACTATTTCTAAAGATCAGAACATTAGAAATTTAGATTGCCATATCTGTCCTGGATCAGTGACTCAGAAAGTATCGGAGCCTTTGGATCTACAAGACAGGCAGGCAACTAGCATTCTTAAAACGAGAGGTGAACAATGGCCGCCTCTGTATACTCTCAGTGCAAGTTTCCTTTATGACAAAAACACGGATGCTCTTCAAAGTCTCTAATAAAAAAAAAACAATAAATGCCTCAACAATACATGCATATGGAAAAGCTTTTTCAAGATGTTTATTTATTTATTTATTTTCGGAAGTCTAATTCCCGACCTGCATATGAAAGGAAAGGTCACGTAAGAAAGGCAGGGAAATTTAAATGTAAAATCTCTGTTAATGAAGTCCAAGGGAAAGTGCAGACGGTGTAACTGGAAGTTGGAAATGTTAATAGGAAGTGTACGGAGCTTATGAAGTCTCTTAATTAGGAGAGTTTAATAGGGCCATCTGGGTCCATCACGGGTCAGCTTCCATCTGACGCTCTACTTACAATATTTAAATCACTTGAGTTTAAGTTTAAGACTTACAATGACTCAGAAATAAAGCATGTATTATCTGTTGCCAAATGTCCCAGATTTCCATGAACAGCCCCAGCCAGGTTTTGGTGAGTGGCCGATGTACCACGGTATATTGAAGCTGAACTTCAGTCTTGCACAGTTGTACTGGCTCCTCTCCTGGAATGAAGCTGCTTCCTCTGATATCACTGCCCACTGTGAGCTTCTTACAATTTGCATTAGAAGCTGCAAGTCAGATGGAACCTCCCAGGGGTGTCCCTAGCATAATCGCCACCTGGGCCAGGGAGTGGTGTTCTGGTGGTTGCATTGGGGGGAGTTGGTATGGGTGGTGCACCACCCAGCTCTGTCTGGTGTCCTGCTCAGCCCTGGCTGGCATCCCACCCAGACATCACTGGTTGCCAGGACCTGGGCGGGACACCGGCCAGAGTGTCCCGCTCAGCTCCTGGCAACCAGTGACCTCAAAGGTTGTCAAGAACTGAGTGGGACACGGGCCAGAGCGTCCTGCTCAGCTTCTGCCAACCGGTGACATCACTGCTTGCCAGGAGCTGAGCGGGAAGCTCTGGCCGGTGCCCCCACCCAACTCCTGGCAATCAGTGATGTCAGTGAGGCCTCGACACCAGCCAGAGCATTCCGGGTTGCTAAGAGCTGAGAGGGAGATGTGCATGACCCTTAAACATCTGCCACCCTGGGACACTCTGGCCGGACCCAAAGAGATGCCACCTGAGGCAACAGCCTCAGGCTGCCCCACTATACGGAAAGCCCTGGAGCGTCCTCCTCCATTTCCTGGCTGTGGGACGTCCAGCAAAAGCTAGCTCTTTTCTCCCTATAATAGTACAATAGTAAATAAGAACAAAAAAGTCTCAAATTGAGATACAACAAAGAAAACCTATATAGTACTATAGAAAGTATAAAGGATAGAAATAATGATAAAATGATAATAATCAGGATCTAGCTTACACGAATCATAATAGGCAGATGAGATATTATTTCAGTAATATTTCAGTTTTGTTCTATAAATTGAGCAATAACGGATAAAAGGCATAAAAAAATATAACAAGAGTAATTTTAATGAACTTCATAATCATAATTTGAGTTTATAAATTCAGCAGAAAATCTTTAAGAGGTATAATTAAAAAATGAACTGAATTAGTCTTTATTAACCGTATATTTATACAGTTGTTATTGGAATATCACATAATCATAATAGGTGTATAAATTCAAGTTTGCAATAAAATATTATAAATAAATGAAATGACTGTCTAAACCAGATCTATTCGTTGCAAAGAAGAACGGCATTACCAGGTATACTTTGTCTCTGTCTCATAACATATACTTATGTATCCCATTTCACCTGGTCGTGCTGTTTATTATTATGATTATAATCATTATTGTTTGCTTATGTTTTTTTTTCTTTCACTTTGGTTGCTGTTCTTTTTTGCAACTGCTTTAGCTGGTCATTTAATTTATTTATAGTGTTAATGAAAATTATTCAACCCCCCCACCCCATTGCAAATTTAAAGGAGAACTATGAGGTGGGTGATTTTCACTCAACCTCATAGTTCGAGCCAACGTGTGACAATGAAATTGTCACATGTTGGCTCCATAGATCGGGAAGTAAGCGAACGCATACCTTCGCTCGCTCACTTCTCGATCATGTCCCTGCAGAGAGCCGTGACAGTCACTCACGGCTCCCTGCAGGGATTCCCCACTCCCTGCTCCGATCCTCCAGCGCTGACTGGCGGAGCGGACGGGGGAGGGGGCGGGCACAGCTGGCTCTGCCTCTAGATAGGCAGAGCCAGCTGTCACTCACGCAGCTGGGTGGATCTCGACAGTAATGTCGGCATCCGACCCGGCTGCGGCGGTCTCAGTATAGCTGTAGCTCGCGATATACTGAGATTTGGGTCACAGGAGGAGGTTAGTATATGTCCCCCCATGACCCTTAGGAGAACTATGGGGAAAACCACTTACCCCATAGTTCTCTTTTAAGTTTATTGGCAACATTTACAGACTTTCAATTGTTTGCAATAAACATATCAAACAAAAGCAACACAAGGAATGTTTCAAGTGGTTTCCCCAAATTCAACTGAAAATGCAACTTTTATCAACTTCTGCAGCCTCAGAATGATTCAGCTTCTTCATGGCAAGCATCTTTAGTACTTAGTAAAACACCCTTTTGCTGGTATGACCTGCTGCAAACGAGATGCACCAGCTTCTGGCAATGTTCCTGAGGAATCTTAGCCCATTTCTCATGAGCAATGGCCTCCAGTTCACTAATATTCTTGGGTTTGCATGCTGCAACCTCCTTCTTAAAATGCCACTAGAGATTTTCTATGCGGTTCAAGTCAGGTGACTGTGATGACCACTGTAAAATCTTCCAGGACTTCTTCTGCAACCAAGCCTTGGTGGAATTTGAGGTACGCTTGGGATCATTGTCCTGTTGGAAGGTCCAATGACGCCCAAGCTTCAGCTTTCTCACAGACAGCATGACGTTTTCTCCAAGGATTTCCTGATAACTTCATTGAATCCATCTTGTCTTCCACATGCTGCAGGTTTCCAGTGCCAGAGGATGCAATGCAGCACCTCAACCTTTGATTCTCACTCACATTAATAAACAAGCATGTACTTAAAAGGGAACAACAAATTCCTCTTCCTTCCAGCCAAGGAAGGCGCCATCTTAGCCTCTATCGGGATTACAGTTTCCATGGTGCTGCACATGTGATCAGCTATGACACCAGCCACCAACTTGAAAGTTGGTTGGGAGCTGAAATAAGCACATTGGCAACCTTGACAGTTGGCATGCCTGGGAAATAACTGTTTTGCAAGACCATAAAATTGGTGGGTCTACTTCCACTTTAACATGAAAAGTATAAACACTCGATGATAGGTCTACTTTAACGTCAACCTGTCCCTTATGCAATCCATGGAAACGAAGGTTTCCATAAAGATCATAAGTGCAAAATCACCCTTCATCGTTCTGCTTACATGTCCTGGGCCCCTAGGACTCCCACTGAGGCTCCTATGTAAATACCAAACGTATAAGCCTAGACTTGGGCTTGCAACTCCACACCCAATGGAAAGTTGGATGTGGGAGGGGGTGTGTTATTCTGCATTGCATGTTAGGACATTGAGGGTCTTCCCACATTCCGGGGCTGGAATGAGAGCAGAAGAGAATGCGGCATAAGGTAAGTTCCTCTCCATTATATATCTCTAGACTAAATGAGCCATTAGAGCCTTACTATATAGGGTGGTGGGTAAGGGGAGGGAGGGTTAGCTAACAAAAGAGGATTGGGAACACCAACTCATAAAATGCTAAACGGCTTCTTACCCAGTACGAAATTCTATAACTGTACAGCTAAATTGATAACATTTTCCACCCTTGCCTTTCACTGCATAGATGTATGAACAGCTTGTCTGGCTAAGCAAAGAATTCACTGATAACTCAAGTGTCTTAAGAGGGAGAGAGAGAGTAGAAGTGTCTGTCGTTTGCGAGTTGGATGAATAGTCAGCTTTACTTTTATTGGTAGTTGGTACCCTGGAAACGGACCACTATGTCAGTTAATTTCACTAGTAGGGATGAGCCTCATTTAGGGCCAATTCACATTCAAGCAACACATTGCATTGCGTTTTTGCTCGCATTAACATGCAAACGTACATGACCCTTTTGTAAAAATGCAGCGCACCACAACTCATGATATATCTTGTGTATAATGCTGTGGTGCATTGTGCATTTGGCTCTACTGTATCATGTACTGGATTGCCATTCACAACGAATGGCACCACAATGCACCACACATAGAGCATGTGCTTTACCATGTATTGCGGTTACACGCATTAACATGTGTGTTTTAGTGAATGAGCCTTCAATGGACATAGCAAAGCACCAGCTATTTGTGTGGTGCCATTAATTGTGAATGAAAACACATTGTAATGTAGAGCCCTTTGCACAATGCACTGCAGCAGCACCTGTTATAGCAAGTCTTAACATTCATTACGTTAAGGCAGCCCATTCATTATGAATGAAATGCCAATAGACCATGACGAATAAAAAAAACATACATTACCCTTTTTTAAAAAGCAGCACAACACAACGCGTGGTATATGTGTTGTGGTGGGCTGTAGTGCATTATGCAATGGGCCCTACTGTAAATGCTTTGTGTTGCCATCCACAATGAATGGATACATAGGAGGTGTGTTGCCATGCCCAGTCAGGGCCCATCTAGGGTTGCCACCTGTCCAGGATTCACCCGGACAGTCCGGGTTTTGAATGTTATGTCCGGGTTTAATGGCAGATGAAACCCAGACACATGATGTCAGGCAGACAGGGGCAACCAAAATAAGGCCCCATTCACACTAAGCGACATACCTTTTGCAGCGGATCCGCGCGGCCGGGATAGCGCGACGTTCCAGCGACGATCCAGCAACGGTAGCGCGACCTTCATCGTCGGGCTCCATAAAAAAATTGAAAAATCATGCAAAATCCGCAGAAAAAAGGGTCCTGCTGGAGCGACAGTGAGTGACCGGCGACATGGAGCTAAGACAGCTCCATTGATTAGCATTGGCCGGAAACTTCTCGCGATATCGCGCGGTAAAAATGTGCGATATTGCGGAGATAAATCGCTTAGTGGGAATGGGGCCTAAGATAGAGGCTTCTGGCCCCCCACAAAAAATAGTCTCGACTGTGATATTTACATATGAATGGGTGACACTATTTACATATGAATAAGCCACGACTCATTCTCCCCAAAAAATGTACGTCACTAGCGTGTTCAGGTTTCGCTGGAAGAAAAGGTGGCAACCCTAGGCCCATCTCCTTTAAGTCAAAGTGTGTAGACCCTTTGTGTAATCCCTGTAATGCCTTTTTCTGCAGGCAGAAAAGGAGAAACTCTCGTAGAAGAACTTCAGAAATACAATTACACAGGTGAAAATTGTGCTCTCATAATGTGGCATTTATTCCAGATATCCTGCTGGGCGGTGGCGTTAAGCTTCCAGCATAATCCAGCCATGTCAAATGGGTGGCCATACATCTAATTTTGCATCACCAGAGCTAATTGAATTCCTTTCAATAAAAATTCAGAATGTAAGTGCTCGGAGACGTCAATTTTTGCTGGAAAGATTGATTTGCGGAATCCCCACTGATCGCCCGGGCTCGAACGCTATTAGTAAACAAGGCTGATATGAAATTTGTTCACAAAGAAACTTAAAATGGCATTTACCTTTAGGAATCGACTGCCGCTGGAAACCTTTATCGATTCTTTCACTGTAGCAATCCGTTCCAGCTCTGCCGCACACATAGTTTGGCGCGGAGGGACTCAGCTGACGAGCAAATCAAACCTGTTATAACGAGCTTGCTTTAAACTGTTTAATTGGATCTATTTCTATCCAACTCGTTCGCTGCTAATAGGTTTTCTCAGCCACCTCCCTGCATGTATGGAGCAGGTACTCACCTTGAGGGCCCATTCACACTATGTTTTTGCGGTACCGCGCTTTTCTGAACGCATTAATGCAACACATGGCAGTGCACCTTAATTACATGGGTGCAACGTGGTGCCATTTATTCTGAATGGTACCCCAACACCGACGGATGTGCATTGTGAGGAAAGGAGACTTCAGGGGACAGGTTGAACAGATGGGGGAAGTCTGCCGAAGCGAGGAATAAGGCAACTATTACTCCTTAACCTTCTACCCCTAGACTTAAAGTGGTTCTAAACCCTCCGTCTTTTTTTGCCTATATCTACTGGTATAGTAGATATAGGCAAAAAGTTTCACCAATAAAAACAAAAAACAGCGGTTTAAACTTACCCCGTTTTCGTAAGTTTTACCCCGTTTTCGTAAATGTTACAGTGCTGGGTATGATGGGCTGTAATATGCGGATCCGTCCGCATTTCCAAAGTGGCATAAGGCTCCGCCCACTCCTCCGACGTCATGCCGTCCGTCCACGCCCACAGGGCGGCGCTCGGCATCGCCCCCTCCGTGGGCGTCGTCCGGCTCCTCCTCACCTGCGGTCCACTTAAGGACTGAGTAGTGAAACGATCGGCGTCTCAGTATTGAGTTGGATACAGACACTGACCGGTCCTGTGTGGCTGTTCCCTCTTGGAGAGCTGATTTTCAACCCAAGGACTCAAACTCTGGCTTCAGCCCTGTTGGGCAATCTTGCAGTGGACCGTTCATACGCAGCCCAGCTCACCCTCACCCCTGCTGCTAGTGTGGACATTCACAACAGGAACCGAGGCATCCCACTTAAAGGAACGGTGGTATTCCCTGGACTCTCCCTCTCTATCTCAGTGTGTGGAGTGGCCAGTGATGAGAGAGTGACTTCATGCTCGCTGCAGATTCTGGGTTGATGACACAGAGTTAGAGGCTATGTTGTGAATACTACTGTCAGTAAAATTGAATACAGTGATTTAAACTGAAATCGTTTCTTTTGTAATTATATGAACTTTAAGTTGGACGCTATCCGCAGTTGAGTTCCATACAGGTGGTTGCCACCCGTTACTACAGATCTTACATATCTTACATGGGCAAAGGTTCGATTTAAAGGATATTTCCACTTTTGCAGCCAAATTTGAGAAACCCCCTCTATATGTTGGTTATGAGTTCCCATTCACAAAGCATACCTAAAAAATGATTTTAAAAGATTTCTTACCTTTTAGATGGATAGATAGATAGATAGATAGATAGATAGATAGATAGATAGATAGATAGATAGATAGATAGAATTTAGTTTTCATTCTCTCTCTCTGTGTATATAGATATATATATATCTATATACACACAGTATCATTTAGACTTTATTACTCAAAGATGGAACAGACAGCAGATCGTGTCTCAACCTTTACAAAACTGACTCTTCCGTCTTATTCTCCAGCATGAAACCCTGCCCGCTCGCCGTTTGTGACTGTGATCCGCACTATCGGACCCGATCCAGCACCAAAGCAATTTTCCTGCTGCGTGCCATACTTGGGAACCGTTTCATCCATCACCTTGTACAGATTATCTACTACAGAGCAAGATGAGTAAGTGCCAATAGAATCACAGGTAGCAGAGTTCCTTCCACCAAACAGCAATTACTCTCCCCTATGAGAGTTGTCACTGTATTTATGTGAACATTCCCACCTGTCAAACACATAATGAATGAGTAGTTTTATGAGGACCTTCTTAGTGCCAGTCAAAAGAAATAAAGAACTAAAACTCCGGGAGGTGTTACATTTTTATAAATCAAACGCCGAATGTCATTTTGATGTATTTCCTACCTACATTAGAAGATATTCACCCTGCAAAAGCACTCTGACAAAGTAACGGTCTGCTTGTTGGTAGTAAAGTATTGGGCAATGGGTTTGAAGAATGGCGTTGGCTAACGGAACCTGCACATGAAATATGGGAGCTGCCATGGCTTCTCTACTTAAAGTGACACTAAACTCAAGCATTAAATCTTAAAAATACATTCAAGTACCATAACTATTAACAGAAATGTATCTTATTTGTGTATCACTCGGCTGTAGATCCTCCAATCATCTCTGAATTGGTGCTGACACTGTCCTTCCTTCTGGAGGGGGGCTAACTTTGTCCCCCATGATCCCTGTGTGTGTTGTAAAGTAGTCACCGCTCCAAGCTCGCTCCTATGATGGACTATGATCTTATGTTTGGTTTACTAATTTGCACTGAGATTGAGATTGTAGTCCATCATGGGAGTGAGCTTGGAGCGGTGACTACTTTACAACACACACAGGGATCATGGGGGACAAAGTTAGCCCCCCTCCAGAAGGAAGGACAGTGTCAGCACCAATTCAGAGATGATTTGATAATCTACAGCTGAGTGATACACAAACAAGATTTTGTTAATAGTTAAGGTAATTGAATGCATGTTTAAGATTAAACTCCTGAGTTTAGTGTCACTTTAATGATTAGGTAAACAAATTAAAGCTCCATGGTCTACATGGATCTACAGCCGAGTGATACACAAATAAGATACATTGTTGTTAATAGCTATGGTATTTGAATGTATTTTTAGGATTTAACGCCTGAGTTTAGTCTCACTTTAAAGTGGACCTTACTCAGAAAGCGAACATGTGATGTGTAGGAAACATCTAGAAATGTTTATTGTATCTAATTAGTACCCTGATAAATGTACATTTTGCCTCCAATTCCTCCTGAAATATAGAGCATAACAAAAACCTTTAACCTTCAAAAGAGGTCCTTCTAGAGCTTATATTATATTGGACTATATTAAAAAATGTTATATCAGCTTAATAATTTAATACATTTCACAATAGCAGATTGTTAGCACTACTAATCAGCAAGCAGAGCCTGTGTATTTCCACATTGCACTTACTGGCGCTGATCACCTTTATTGTTTATTTGTAATGAGCAAATAGGTTGGCTCCCATGACACTGGTCTCTAAACACATCAAAATGTCAGTAGAAGAGCCTCTATGCTAACCTCTCCGGTGGTCCATGCCTCCTACCTGCTATCCGTTCCAGCAGTACAGACTCCATCGGTCTCAGCATGCAACACTTCCAGGAGCGTCAAATATCTTTGTCCCCTCTTACAGCACATGGTAGGGAACCGTGGAAGAGTTGCATGCCAATTAGACTGACGGTGCTCTGGAACGGAGGGAGTGAAGGAGGCACAGGCCATCGTGGAGGTGGATATACAACCTCTTCTATAGCAGGGAACAGGGAGCTGATGTTTTGATGATATATAGACCTGAGGGTAGAGGAAGAGTCTGCAGAAGCCTGGGGATTGCACCTAAGCAAGGCTGGCACCTGGACAAAGCTCTAATACAAACAAAATTACTAAATGCACATATTATTTTTCTATTATCAGTGTGTGAGCATTTATTTATTTTTTTCTAAAGTTGCACTATACCTTTTAAATATTCTTTTTTTTTATTCTTATAGTTACCAGACAGGCATTGTCCTGAGGATCTAGAGCTGGATTTTTGTGAATACTGTTTAAAACGAATACAATGTGTCCGCCACTGTGCGCCGATAGCAGGTGCAGGATAATGGGAATGTATTCTATTAGCAGAAGTTATAATCAGAGCTATCAAGCCCCGGGCTTTAGAATCTCGTACCAAGTGAATTCCAACGTCATTCTCTTTCATAAGTGAGGCGGGGTACTCTGAACTGCCGCAGAATTCTCAGAAGACCAAGTCTGCCGAGAATGCTCTTGGTGTAATTTACTATCGAATGCAAATGACTACCCTATACTCTACGTGTCACTCGGTGCAGCTCACCAACGGAGATTACAGGTTCTTCTCCATTGCCTTCTTTTCAGCAGCCGCTAAAGACGACTTATACGAGCTGGTAGACTGTAGCTTTTGTGAATGTGCTAAATATATTTCTCGCTAAAATGCATGCTAATCGCATAAAGAAGGGGCACCGATTGGAGAGAGAGAGAAAATAGAGACATGCAGGGTTATTCACAAAGGGGTGAAGAGTTTGGAGAAGGAAGGAGAAGTGAACAATCTAGGCCAAAATAGCTGATTTAGACAAAATTCTCCAATTCAGCTCACCCTCCAGTTCTGCTATGTTGTCCTAGATTGCTCGCTTCTCCTGCCTTCTCCACACTCTTCACCCTTTTGTGAATAACGCTGATAATTTTGCCACGACACAAAGAATTGGCGCAGGCCCCAATGGGAATATGTGGTTTAACATTGGACACCAGTTCTCAAAAAGCATTTCCTTGACCATGAAAGGCTACAGACAAGGGCCACTATATAAGTACGGTGCATGGTCATGCATAGCAAAGAGGAAAGACTAACTAAACTGAAAAAAAAGTTCACATTACAAAATAGGCAATGAAATGGGGATGTGGTCATCTTGTGTAAATATATCAATGGAGCTTGCCCAAAAAGTGCTGCATAGATAGTATAATACCCCCTATAAATTGTTGTGTTATCTGCCTTCTGTTTCTTCTAGCTGTTGAAGATAATGCAGAGAGCTAGGATCTCTTATGCATATCCATTGCTTTTGTAGATGTCTGGGTTCGTACTGGAACTCGGTCTTTAGATTAATATCGGAGGTAGTACAACATACTGTCACTGTGGCTGTGGAATTGGCCCTGTTGCCTATTGCCATTGGCAGCTTCCTTAAAGTGACACTAAACTCGGGAGTTAAATCTTAAAAATACATTAAAATACCTTAACTATTAACAAAACTGTACTTTATTGGTGCTGGCACTGTCCTTCCTTCTGGAGGGTGGCTACTTTTGTTCCCCATGGTCCCTGTGTGTGTTGTATAGAAGTCACCGCTCCAAGCCCGCTCCCGTTATAGACTAAAATCTCACATTTAGTTTACTAATTTGTATTGAGATTGTAGCCTATCCCGGGAGCAAGCTTGGAGCGGTGGCTACTTTACAACACACACAGGGACCATGGGGAACAAAAGTAGCCACTGGTTTTTCCAGTACACAGAAAATAGTAGTTCATTAGGTTTTTCCACAAAGCACCCCTGCGCCTAGCAGCACCAGAAATGAGCACCCTCTGCTTTTCTTTCCTCTCTCTAAAACTACGAGTACACTTCAAGAAGGCACGAGCAAGTCGGACAATCTCGAATGGCTGACGGCATGAAGCCGCTACTTGCAATTGTATAAAGAAGTGATGCTATTCTTTCCGGCCACAACGGTGTAAAGGGAGTCATGAGAAACATCAATGTATGCAGTTTCCATGGCAACGTTCAATGTGCGAGATACATCTAGTCTGAGCTCCACTTGTTTAGTAAAATGTCATACGTTTCTGTGCTGAAGTAAACAAACACTTTTTGGTCAATATGGCTTCTGGGAAAGCCATTATGTCCGCCTTTTATTGGCAGGGATTGCTGTTATTCATCGAAAGACAAACAAGCATTTAGTCATTATGTCCATGCGCGCACCTTGACATTATGTAAGCCGAACCAAACCATGCATACCAGTCCAAATAAGCATAACGCTCAACGCAAGTACTTTTTGTACTTTGAATAACCACATATTTTCTTTCTGTACCTTGAATAACCTATTATTTTATTGGCATTTCAAAGAAAACTTAAAGTGGAAGTTCCCCTAGAAGTACCCAATACCCATTAAACAGCCATAAAACGCGTGGCATTTATAATTGCATAGCACCATCTTTGACTAGTGTCCACGCTCTTCCTTTCCAGCAATCGGCACTGGAACACTGCCGGCTATTATCAGCGACGCCATGCAACTCATTGTGTCGCTTAGCCCTCTTCATGCTATTTATGTCTTCGACAGCATCACAGCACAGAGGAAGTGTGTTCAAGCAGTTTCCAAATAAAATGTAGTTAGAACGAGGGGGGTTGAGCAACACCAAGAGTTGCATGGTGCCGCTTGTAATAGTTTTCCTGCTTTCCAATACTGATTGATGGACAACTGGAGCACGGACAGAGGTCCAACATGGTGCTATACATTTATCAAGGTAAATGTGTTACTGTATATGGCTTTTTATTGCTTATTGAGTAATTCTAAGGTGAATTTCCACTTTAAATGTAGTACGGACACACAGAAGACACAATCTCCATTTCTAGGGTTGTGGGTTTTCACCGTGGTGCATCTTAAGGCCTACAGTCAACCAGCTAAATATTGTCATGGAGTTCAGTGGACCCATTGTGTCACCAGTGTTGACAGCCAACTAACAGGTGGGGCAGGCGGTAGAGTGACGCAAGTCCTCCCACAGATGGCTAACACAAACCGTAGACATGCAATAAAGAGTTGATATCATACAGTGTCCTTTGTGTGGTGAATAAAGGGAGCCGTGGGGAGTTTTTCCTTCTGAATGTATGACAGCATATGCTGCATTGTACTTCATGGCTAAATGCACCCACATAGGACTAACTCAATGCCAGCACCAGTCGCCTTTAGCTGCATTAGCTTTTATTCATCATAGAGTTGTATGCAGCCAACTCATAGGGCGAGCACATTTTAGGCTTTCTTCTTTTGCTATTAGCTGCAAGTAGTGTGCTCTTAGAAATGCTCTTTCCCTGGATATCACAACCACTTCTAACCAAGGAATGGTTTCCAAGAGGTGCTGCTCCACTTTGTTGCTTGTAGATCTCCCCCGCCTTCAGTGCATAATTGAAACAGCAGACAGTAGCTGAGTCAGCTGAAAAATGGTCAGACCAGGTGCAGACAAACCAAGCATAAACAGAGCCCACTTTTGCAGACTGGTAGACAAAACTTTAAATGACAATAACAGAGATAATATTTCAAAGATCAGGATAACCACAGACAGGCTGGATAAAAGCACAGTTCAAACAATTTGCAGGAGTAATCTATGGCATTAATAGACAGGAGTCAGACAGACCTGAACACAGGGAATGAGCAGACAGACTAACCTGTTGAAATAGAGCTCTCATGAAGAAACAGGAACTTTCCCTTCTGTAATTCCTTATGCACTAAGCTCTGAGCCCATGCAATGTTAACAATGGCAACATACACAGAGCTGGTGAAGGTGTTTGGTATCAGGCTTGCATTTAGTTTATCTGCCCTTTGGTAGGACAGTTCACAAAAATATCCTGCTCTTTTATTGGGCCAGAGTTCTTCTGTAGTAAGTCTAGTAGAACAGAGATAAATAATAATCAGATCTTAATAGTGTCTCTGATTCTGAAGTTTTATTAATGTCTATGGCCCTGAAGGTTCAGTACTGTCCATGGGCTTAAATGTCCAGTACTGCCCATTCTTCTGAAGGTTCAATACTGCCCATATCACTGAAAGTTTAGTAGAATCCTTTGGCCTAAAGGTTCAGTACTGTCTATGCAAGGTTCAGTACTATCCATGGTCCTGATGGTTCAGTATGTATCCATGGTCCTGAAGGTTCATTACTCTCCATGGCCATAAGGGTTCAATACTATCCATGGTACTGAAATGCCATTCCAATCCTTAAAGTGACATTAAAGTCAAAAATCTATTTCCCTCCCCCCAATGTTAATTAAAGCACTTACCTTAAATCAGTGGTTCTCAACCTGTGGGTCGCAACCCAAAAGTGGGTCGCAACACACAGTTGAGGGGTTCCCCACGTGCCTTGTGCTGCTCTAGGTAAGAGCCTCCTCCTAGCGCAGCAGAGTCACTTCTCCTAGATGGCGCTGCAGCAGCAGCGACTGGAGAGGATCATAGGAGGGAGCAGGCAGGAGTGAGGGGAGGTGAGTGCGCCCACGCAGATACTAGTATTGGTGCATCCCTAAATTTTACGGTTGGGGGTCACCACAACTTGGCAAATGTTACCAAGGGGTCCCGGCCCTAGAAAAGTTGAGAACCACTGCCTTAAATGATGTTTCTGAATCCAATCTTCTTCTTCTTTGCTGTTCTTTTCATCTGTCCCACCAGCGCTGCGGCGGGTCTCCGATCCAGCGCTGACTCCTCTGAGCTTGCTGGCACTTCCTGCCCCACGGGGTCTGCATGCGGGTGCACGCGTCCATAGACTTACCTTGGGTCTCTCCTTGCGTCCCGGTCGAAAATGTGAACTGCACATGCGCCCGCCCCAAGATGCTTTGCGGCCGCCCGAGAATTTTCACATTTTCGGATGGGAGCGCGCGGGAAAGACACAGGTAAGTATTAACCCTTTCCAAAGCAAGTTTTTTTTTCTTTTTACACTTTTTGCATATATCTACTGCTTGCGAGAAATAGATATATGCAAAAAAAACCGGAGGGTTTAATAACCATTTAAGCTTGATTGTTCAGTACTGTCTATGGTCCTGAAGGTTCATTACTATCCATGACCCTGATGGTTCAGTATTGTCCATAGTCCTGAAGGTGCATTATTATTCATAGTGCTGACGGTTCAGTATTGTCTATGACCCTGAAGGTATATTACTATCCATGGTCCCGATGGTCTGATATTGTCCATGGTCATAAAGTCTTTAAAGGGACCCTCTACTGAGATGTATGATGCCACTGGATACTTTAAGACTCGTAGCATGTATGCAGATCAGAAGGTCTGGCTTCTTTTTGGCCACTGACTAAAAGCAGCCACTGACTGGAGAAAGCCAGACTACTAGCTTTGCCAGAAAAAGACCAGCAATGGTAGCCCCCATATTTCACTCAGTCCAGAATCCTTCAACAGCCCTAAACTCAAATATGACACTGTTTTCCAGACATGCTTTGTGAGATGACCTTGCCATTAATTCCAAATCTGCTCATACCCACCTGGACGTTTTAAGTGCTCCTGGCCACCTAGGAGTCTTGGATGATTCTGTTCAACTTTGCAAGTTCCTAATCCTGCTTTATAATAAAAAAAAATATCCAGCGGGGATGATGAGAGCCCCTCATATTGAACACATTAGGTGTGCAGACCCGGGAACTCAGTGCACCGAGATCTCACCAATACAGAGCCTGAGTAACACAAGAACATTCACTTTTAGTGAAGTGACACTTATGTAGGATCATTTACGTATTTTTATCATTTACCTAAAGAGTTATCTTGAAAAATATTCCGGTACAGTAGGATTCCTCTCACATCCTGATGTGTCTACAAGACAGGAAGTAAAAGGCAGTCACCCCAATGGGACATGAATGGCAAAAAAAAAAAGAATGGCAGGCTTTATTAACCATCACCAACTATATCCAAAAAGAAAAAATTGTTTGGCTTTAGCTATACTTTAAGTACATAAAGTCATTGACACACATAATTCGCTTCTTATATAGAAATTTACTGTGCTGGCTCGTTGTAAGAACTAAACCACATATAATGATAACTGTATGAAACCTGACATTTCCTCTAAATGAAAGGCCACATTCTATAAACTATGAAGCCTTTAATGACATCACTGGGGACGGAGTGACCTGTGCAGCAACTCCGGGCAGGGAAAAATACAGTTCTTTTATCTTGTCGCTCTCCTTATTCTGCCTTATCCTTAGTAGAAGCATTGTGACCACCAGGAGTATGTGACAAAGGCTGTGCACAGAGAAAAAAAATGAATGGAAAGAGTTTTCTTCAGCTGAGAAATTGTATTTCCATCAGGTCAGTGCTTATATTAGAAATACACTTATAAAGGCTCCAGTTCTTAAAGAGGACCTGCCTTGAAAATGCCTTGTACCGATACCAAGTACCGTACTCAGTACAAGTGCAGATACTTTTCCAGCTCCAAGACTAGACTAGAGAAAAATTTTAAAAGTTAGGAGGCCGCTGTCATTTGTAAGGAGCACACAGAGCTCCTGGGATTTGTACATCTTGGTTTTATTGTATGATTTTGTTTTTATAAATATAAATAAAGGGATTCACTGATACCATTTCTGCAAGTACAAGTCCTGATACTAGCCCAAGTACTCACAGATACAAGTACTGATACATTTTTGTTTATTGCCATGTGAAAGTTTTTCTAAAACAATACAGACTAATGATTGCAGGACAGCGGTGGAGCGCCAGAGCCAAGTCCCAGCTGCAGAGGCGGCTCTAGACTTTGTGAGGCCTTAGGCCAAACTCAAATGGAGAGAGAGCGAGGGGAGCCAGCCATGAGAGAGAGCGAAGAGAGACAGCCAGGAGAGAGAGAGCGAGGGGAGCCAGCCAGGAGAGAGAGCGAGGGGAAGACAGCCAGGAGAGAGAGCGAGGGGAAGACAGCCAGGAGAGAGAGCGAGGGGAAGACAGCCAGGAGAGAGAGCGAGGGGAAGACAGCCAGGAGAGAGAGCGAGGGGAAGACAGCCAGGAGAGAGAGCGAGGGGAAGACAGCCAGGAGAGAGAGCGAGGGGAAGACAGCCAGGAGAGAGAGCGAGGGGAAGACAGCCAGGAGAGAGAGCGAGGGTGGAGGAGAGGAAAGGGTTCCCTTAAATCCATCACAAGCGGATTCTCGACATGGAAGCCTGTTACTAATTCCCCCCACAAAGTGGGGCAATTGCACGGAGCATTGGGGCA
>NW_017306346.1:2658629-2659133 GCF_000935625.1 Nanorana parkeri | reverse complement strand
CCAGTAAAGGGACGAAGAGAAGACAGAGAGCGGAGGATGGGGGGATAGGGGCAAGAGAGCCAGGAGTGGGAAAAGAGGGCAAAGAAAAGGATCAGGCAGAAAGGAGAGACAAAAAATTAAACAATAAAAAATTAGACAATAAAAGTGCATGTCAACTAACATCAGGGAGAAATCCCTAAACGTGTGCACCGCGAGTCCCAAAATCCAGGGGTGGTCACGGTGAACAAATCCTATGGGGGAGACAAATTGGAGTGTCCCCGTGACCCTCGTCGCGTCGGGCCCACCAAGTCAGTGTGGGTGAGAAAGGGGAACCGATATAGATTAAACCATTCAGGATCTAACAAACAATGTAGTCTATCCTATCATAACAGAGTTCGGCAGTTGTAGTTATCAATAACCATTTCAAACCATGTGCAGGGTAAAACTAATCGCAACTTGCAACCGTGCGTGGACAAAAAAAAATAAAAAATAAAATATAAACAAAACACAAGGAGATAATGGGGT
>NW_017306346.1:2652493-2657749 GCF_000935625.1 Nanorana parkeri | reverse complement strand
CCACCGGTAGGAGATGTTGGCGTCTTGCAGGAGTTTGGTCACGGGTCGTATGGCCCTGCGCTTGGCTAGGGTGCGCCTGGAGAGATCCGGGAATAGAGATATTTGGGCGCCATCGAAATCCAGGATTCTGGCGGATTGAGCCTTAGTCAGGATTTCGGATTTCAGGCCAAAAAAGTGTACCCTGCAGAGCACGTCCCGGGGTTGTGGGTTGTTGGGTCTACGAAATCCTGGAGTGCGATGAACTCTACCGATTTCGATGTGATCAGTCACTGGTCTGTTCAAGATAGTATTAAAGATCCCCATGACGGAGGCTAGGAGGTCGGAGTCACCTGTAGCCTCGGGCAGGCCGCGGATCCTGATGTTATTGTGGCGGCTACGATCCTCCAGATCATCAAGGTGGGTATATAGGTCAGCAATATGGGAATGTTGGGCAACGACCACTGAGCGGAGCTCCTCCACAGCAGAGGTAATGGATGGGAGGGTAGATTCCACAACGTCTAAGCGAGAGTGGAAGGATTGCAGGCCCTCGCGGATCTCTTTCATGTCTGCCTTATGAGCAGATTCCAGTCTGGCAAAGAGGGCCTCAATGTCGCTTTTAGTGGGTAATTGCTGGAGGCAGCCCTTGAGAGCCGGGGGAAGCATATCCCCGTCCATGTCCTCATCTATATCTGACCCGGCGGGATCCCTGGGGGAGGATGTGTGGCCTGACTGTGGGGACTCACATGTTGATGAGGACGGAGCTCCACGAGGGGGTCCGGCGGCCATCTTGGATTCCGGCTGCAAGTCCGGTGGCCGCTGGAAGAATGGCGGAATCCTCTGTGCGGGTTGGCTGCGGGAGCTCTCAGTAGACGCGTCTACACAGGTCCATCGGCAAGCCACGCCCCCTCTTCTTTATTTTTTTTAATGCTGTAATTTTTTTACCCACAGCTCCTGCAAGCGATCGGGCCTCTCTAGAGACTAGGGTTGCCACCTGTCCGGGATTCCCCCGGACAGTTCGGGTTTGAATGCTGTGTCCGGGTTTAATGGCAGCAGAAACCCGGACAAAAGATGTCAGACAGACAGGGGCAACCAAAATTAAGATAGGGGCTACCGCCCCCCCACTGAAAATAGTGATATTTACATATTAACAGGTGGCACTAATTACATATGAATATGCCGCGACTCATTCTCCCAAAAAAATATCCACGTGTCGCCAGAGTGTTCGGGTTTCGCTTGAAGAAAAGGTGGCAACCCTACTAGAGACGCCTGATCACTTGTATGTAAACAGCCATCGCTGGCTGTTTACATGCTCACAGTTTTCCCTCTCGTGTGCGTGCTGAGTGCCGCACACGAGAGGGGGAGGGGCAGGACGTCTTAAGACGCCCTCCCGCTCCTAGCAGACTCCCGTCTGGCCGTTCACGAACGGCCATGGACGGAAGGTGGTTAAATCCTCATGTCTTCTCATGCTTGGGGAGAACTTCCCTTTGCAGCTGAGTGCCTCTTCCTGTAGTGCTGGCTCAAGTTACAAACCTATACACCGACACCATGGGGGTGATTTACTAACCTAAACACACGCACGCACTAGGTGCGTGTGATTTTTACACAGCAAAACTTATTTATCAACCAAAAAGTCTCTAAAAGCATATTTCCACTAATGCCATATATGGAAAAATCATGCACATGATGCATATATAATGCTGCTTCACAGTTTAGACAAAAATGGTTAGCTCATGCATTTACATTCCTGCATTCATCAATGCAAGCAACACAATGTAGAGCTAATTTACACAACATAACCTTGCAATTCATGCAGGGCTTTGCACAACACACCTGCTGGGTGTGTACACACTACAAAGGTGTCTAGATTCCACCAATAGATCATGCTGGGAGGGAACACACTACAGAGGTGTATACTTGTTCGTGGCGTGTTTATAAGGTTAGTAAATCAACCCCCATGTATCCATTCCTGAGACAAGGCAGTCTTCTGCAAAACAGAAGTTCTGCAGAGCATGAGAACAGATACAGATTTAAAAGGAAGAGCAGCAAAGAGAAGGGAATCAACCATGGATTACAGTAAGGCACACATTACAGTATTGTTTTATGTTAAAAAATCTGAGGGTTTAATGTCACTTTAATTTACTAGCTTCAATCTTTGGACATTGATGAAATGGTGTGTACTTGGATAGAGAACTGGTTAAGCGAGCAAGTCCAGAAAGTATCAATAAATGGCTCATTTCCCGATTGGTCCATGGTTGCAAGTGGCATGCCTCAGGGTTTGATCTTGGGGCCATTGTTGTTCAACTTGTTTATCAACGATATTGAGACTGGTATTATAAGCAATATTTCAGTTTTTGCTGACCATACCAACAAGACAAGACATAGCAATGTTACAGGAAGACCTAGATAAAATAGGGGAGGTGGGCATCAGCATGGCAGATGAGGTTTAATATTGAGTGTAAGGGTTTGGGAGTTAAAAATACACACGCAAGCTACTCACTAATGGGCATCCCACTGGGTGAATCAGAGGTGGATAAAGATTTGGGAGTCCTAGTGGACAGCCGCCTTAGTAACAGCATGCAATGCCAATACTGTAAAGACAAATCCATAATTCTGCCCCCTTACAAAACACTGGTTCGGCCACATCTTGGGTATGCGGTTCAGTTTCTGGTCACCGATCCACAGAAAGGATGTCTTTGAGCTGGAGAGAGTAAAGAGAAGATCTAAACTATGAGGAAAGACTGCATGCATTAAACAAGAGACTGAGAGGGGACATGATATCAATGTACACATTGTTTAATGGTGATGGGATAATAAACTATTTACTGTTAGTTCACTCAAGAAGACAAGAGGCCGTCATCTGAAACTGGAAGAGAAAACATTTAATCTTAAACTATGAAGGGGATTCTTGGGGATACTGTGAGAGCTGTATAATTGTGGAAGTCCATTCCATAGACAGTGGTTTCAGCAAGATATACAGAGGTACAGGTGACCTTAGTAACTGAAACACACACAAACACACACACACACGCACAACCACATAGGTTGAACTCGATGGACCTGTCTCCTTATTTAAACATAACAACTATATAACTATTTAACAACTTTGTAATACAGGCAGACCTCCAAACTTGGAATTGCTCGATGTTCACATGGTTCAGACACAATAACATTCTAAAAATTACAGTCCTACCCAGATTGTTGTACCTGTTCCAGACTCTTCATATTGACATCCCTACTACTTACCTTAAAAAAGTTTGCTCTGCATTTGTTGCCTTCCTATGGGTCTTGAGGGTATTTCCTTGATATTTCCTAAGCTACAACACTGGCTGAATCCTCTAACTAGAGCCTCAATGTGCAATGTTGGGAAAGTCTTGCCTGCCTTTCAAGTGTCCTTATTACCGTCCATGGAAATCGTCACTTTCCCATCGGGTTTGAGGGAGCCTCATTTTGGGGATCTGCTGACAAGTCAGAAAACACATTTATCACAGTTTATGGATGATCAATGATGGAAATCTGTTGTACAGTTTCAACAAACTATAGATCCGCCTTTGCGGTATTAGGGAGCTATGCAAATCTCCCATTATGTGAGTTCTTTGAAAGACAGATCATAAGCTTTGAGACCTTTGACACAATTTTAAAGCAGTGTATTGAGGCCAAGCATATTCCATCTATGCTTTTCAAGACTTTCATTTCCTTTGCGCTGATAGCCCTTTCCTTCCTACTCTGGTGATGATGATGCATTTACATCTCATCATCTGAGGGTTTAGAAATCCTTTAATTCATTTTTGATTGAGTCGTATAAAAATTCCCTATTAAGCAATATTTTTAATTCTGCGAGAGCGTGCAATCTGTCCATGTGTAAAAAGTCTAACCCACCGTCGTTAGCACTCTGGTTCCATAGAATAGATGAAATCTGGCTTATGGAAGACTTGACTGCCTCCCTGTAGGATAGACAGGACAAATTTCAAGCTGCCTGGCACCCTTGGATCCACTTTACCGAATCCGTGGATAACCTTAATGCTTGCTCCTCCTGAACTGGTAGGGGCAGTCGTTGTGGCCAGGGTAGTGGGTGGTCCGGGACCAGGGCCCCTCTGTCCCCCTGTCCCTTCTTGGTTCCTACTCTCTCCCTCTCCTATGGTTTCTGTACTTTCTCCTGGCTCCATTGTGGGGTCTTGCTTCTTTTTTTTCTTTTTCTTTTTTTGTTTTGGTACTCTTGTGATAAAATTGTGGGTAAGAGGGACATTACACTTTCAGATCATTAAAAGCATTGCATGTTTCTGAAATACGTAATGTATTTCTACCCCTGGAATACTGTGTAACCAGATATTTTGATGTGTATTCCTGGAAACGGTATTGTTATGCCTTTGCTGGTTTCTCTTGCTTGCGTTAAATGAAGAATTTGAAGGAAAAAAAAAACAGGTAGGAGAATCTAAAAATTACCAGGGCATACTATGGGAGTCATCACTACAATCATATCAGAAGGCTGGTACACATGGCGATATGATCTTTACTTTCCCCATGAAGATGCTGTGGTATTTTTTTGTTTCACTGTTTAAGAGCATTAATTGCAGTAGGCCATTCAAGAACAAAAAAATAATATATTGCTGCTTACCAATGCTTAGATGAGATGGATGCATTAGTTTTACATTTTGAAGGCATATTTCCTTATTTTCACCTAGTGAACCTACCAGTAGCACACTTGCTGTCCTAAAGTGACAAAGCTCACTCAGTTTACTGTATCTATGGGACAGCAGCATTGTCACCCAAGGCCAGTAATGGCTAACGTTTTTGAAGCCGAGTGCCCAAACTGCAACGCAAAATCAATTTATTTATCTCAAAGTGCAAACATTGAAAATAAGTTTGTTATTGCGTTGCAGTTTGGATACCGGGGTTTAAAAAACGTTCAACATCTCTGCCTGGGGCAAAATAGGGAAACACACATATTCGCATATTTATACACTTAATAAAACACACACGTATCCCACACTCATTAAAAAAATACACACATTAAGAAACACACCTCACACATGCATTAAAACACACACATCACACACGCATTAAAACACAGACATCACACACGCATTAAAACACACACACACATCACACACACACTGTAACGTCCCACCTCGGGGGAGGTGTACCTATGGATCGCAACAGCGGAGAATGGATTGGGGTCAGTATGCAGCTAGGTCTCTTATGCCTCTGAATAGAGTAAGGCGGCGAGAGTGCTGCTTCACATCATACCCCGTGCAGTGGCGTAACAACCGGGGGGGCGGG
>NW_017306346.1:2614530-2651612 GCF_000935625.1 Nanorana parkeri | reverse complement strand
GAAGCCCCCACTGACCACCAGGCTAAGGTAAGGTGACACATTTTTTTAAAAATAAAATCCGGAACATAAAAAAAAACTTTTTTTTTTTTTTTTTTAATACTACTCACCTGATTCCTGGATCCAACAAGTGCAGCCTGCCGTCTCCCACGATGTTAGAAGTTGCATACAGCGTGTGCTAGTTACTACTTAAACCGACGGGCGCAGTGTGCAGCTTCTAAGAAGATACGCTATTAGCGTAGCGGGAGTGATGCAAAATGCGCAGCCGGCTTCATCGCTATGCTAATAGCGTATCTTCCCTATTGCCACATTCGTTAGTAGGACGCCGATCAATTAGTGAACCGCGGCTTTAAGCCGACGGCTCGTGTGAGTGGAGGAGGAGCCCTGTGACGCACCTGCGCCTGCTGCTGTCTCTCCTAGACGGAGAAGCCCGAGTCCTGTGGTGCGCCTGGGCAGAAGGACGTCGGACCGTGCCGCCGGCCCGAGTGGCGGCACGAACGTTATACACACATCACACACACATAAAACTCGTATATCACACGCGCATTAAAACACACACACTCATTAAAAAGCACATATCACATGGGTAATGAAACACTCACAAATCACACACGCATTAAAACACACACACACACACATATCACATGCTCATTAAAAAAAAACACATCACACACTCAATAAAACACACACACATCACACACATCACACACTCAATGAAACACACACACACAACTATCTACAATAAAAAAAATTGCCCCTCCTCCTGCTTACCTGTTTTGCAAGAAGGGGGCTGCATCACTGGGTCCAGTGGGGCACTCAGGGATTATCCTGGTGGTCCAGTGGAGGATCAGTGTGATCTGCATCTCTGGCTGATATAGACCATACTAATCGCTCCTTCCTGTGAGCAGTGGCACCACGAGGGAGTATTGTCTGCACCATCAAGAGATGAAAATCATACTGATCCTCCACTAGACCACCATGAGATGATTTTCATTTAATATAGTGCCGGTTCAGCAATATATTAAATAGGATCTGGGAACCTGCTATTCGTGGCAGCCATCTTTAAAAACAATGTGACTTGGAGACCCGTGGAACACTGGAGGCCCCGGCAACCAGCACCTAGACACGCGTGCCAATAGAAGGGCCTCTGCGTGCCCTCTGTGGCATGTGTGCCTTAGATTCGCCATCACTGCCCTAAGCTGTCTGCTCCTGATTTGGACTACACAAAACATTTCCCTCTCTCCTCATCTCCATAACATGGGGGGAACATGTTCTGTATTTTACAGAGATAAACTGGGCAGGGCTGATAACACTGCCTGAGATAACACAGTACAGTGCACAAGAACTTGTGAGCCTATTGCAATTCTAGAAGGAACAGCAGGTATTTGTTTGCACTTATCAGACAGATGTAACAAAACATTTTCAATTATATATTTAAAAGAACAAAGGGTCCCAGAGCATCCTACAGTGATGTGAGGTAAAAAAAAAAGGAACCAATAGGAGTTTGGGGGGACCACATAGGCCCAGGAGTGTCCCAGCAGGCTTCAGGGGACCAGTTCTATGCAAAAGAGCAGCAATGAGTGGCACAGACAGCAGAAGGGGCCTCTTTTTTCAGGCGCTTGCTTTTCTAGAGGCATTTTATTATGTGACAGGGTCTCTTTAACTTTTGCCAATTTAAAAAAATAATAAAGTATATATACAATGTAATAAATCCTTGTAAAATCAAACTTTCAAATGTTAGCCTGTAATGGTGTTTAGTCATCGTTGAGACCTTGATAACTTACAATTTATGTAATTTGAGTATTTCAAAAGTCAAACAGAAACATGAAAGCACAATATTCCCAAGGAGAACTGTGGCTGCCATGAATAATCCCTGGGCTCAGAACAAGAGATGTTTCTGGTACATTGTTAGTCACGCAAATAGTTTATATAATGGCAAAGCAAAGTCAGCTATAGTTTAAATAGTCTGAACACTCAATGATTACAACCTGCTGCATCAAATTCTGGGATTTTTTTTCATTGACATCACTTCTGAAAAGGAGATGTTACAAATGTGTCACAAGTTGCTAAAAATGGTCTGCATTAAAAAAAATCAAACCAAAGCTAACTTTAATTGAAGCAAAATAAAGTAATTCATGATCAGGCAGTGATGCATTTTGTATTACATTACTAATCAGACAAAAACAATTATCTTTTGTTTCTGATCTTTTCTCCTACTGCAGCCTTTTAACTGTGCAAAAATGGTGATTGTCAGTCAGTAATAAGTTATTTCTGAGAGTGCAGAGACAGCGGAGAATGAGGCAATATTTGAATAAGAGATGCATGGCACAGAGTGCGAAGGTCTTTGATAGGGGATGCACAGCACAGAGAGAGACAGTTTTTGAATAGAGGACACATGGCGCAGAGCAAGATGGTCTGGAACAGGGCATACAGAGTCCTAAAACAGTGTTGAAAAATGTGGGTTTAACAGTAACCGTCAAATCATAATTAGTAATGGGCCGAACAGCCCCGAGTTTGGTTCGGATTCGAACTTTAGAACATCCAAAAAGTTTGAATTCGAACTCAAATTCAATGCAAGTCTATGGGGGTAGAACTTTCAAAAATAATTGTCCCCTTTTTGAGGGCTTATATTCAAGTTATTGGCTATAAAAAGGGTATGGGGATTCGGGTACTGCCCTGGGGTCATGTATCAATTAATTTATTTTTTTTAAATAATGTTTTTAAAGGAGCAATGATTTTTACATCACTTAAAGGGTAACAATAAAAATGAAAAATTCCTTTAAATATTGTGCCTGGGGGTTCCTGCTGAACTGCCTGTGAAGTGGCGGTGTATGATGTATAGAACCTGCTGCAGCAGAACTGACATTTCTAAAGAAAAAAAACGACAACTTTTTTTTTTTTGAAAACTGTGCGCTTCCCTCTCTCATACAATACCAGACTGGTCTGGTAGGAATTTTAGGAGGGACCCCATGTAAAAAAAAAACAAGAAAGTGTGTGGGGTTCTCCCTTAACGTCATACCACGCCCTTAAGGTCTGGAATGAATTTTAAGGAGGTGTGCGGCTAGCTTTTCTTCTGTTTGTAAAAGCACAGGTTCAGTTTGAATCAGTTTCCTATAATTCTAAGAGGGTTATTCACAAAGGAGCCGAAGGATCTAGCTGGCTGATCCTTTGGCTCACTTCAGCCGCCGGAGCCCTTCGGTTCAGTAGAACTGAAGGGCTGCTGTATGGGCTATTCACAATAGCAGTACAGCAGCCGAAGGCAGCCGAGCGGTTCAACTGAGCCAAAAGCATTTACTTCGGCTCGGTTGAGCAGTAGTCACAGCCGATGAGTGAAGAACGGTCTGCCGAAGCAGATGGTTTCCCCCGCAAATTACAACTGGGTGGAGCCAGCCATGATGTCACGGCTAGCTTTGCCAAGTTGTTGTCATTCAATGACAGCTCAGCGTCCTTGAAAACACTGGGCAGTCATTAAATGACAACAACTGGGCAGAGCCGGCCATGTCATCACGGCCAGCTCTGTCCAGTTGTTTTCATTTGTCTGGGACCTGCGTGAAGACTCTGACAGGTCTCGGCCAAGTATAAACAGTTGGGTGGAGCTAGTGGTGATGTCACTGCTAGCTCCGCCCAATTGTTTATATTGTGTCGGCATTTGTTAGATTCTTCATTCTACGGCGGGAGTTTGTCGCGTGCGGTCGGGTTGAGGGCCTCAGTTTTTTTTTATTTTGCAGAGTCATTGCCCCCATGGACAATGATGGATGTTGTGATTGAACTTAGGATTATGTCATTGGATTGATTTTTGGGGATTTTCTTTTTTTTTTTTAAATAAAGGAATTGTCAAAATCCTTTGTTGTGCTTTTTTAAAGGATTTTTTTTTTAAAGTCTGGACTTTTTATTTATTTTTTATTTAACCCTTTAGTAAATGGGTAGGGGTACAAGTACCCCTTACTCATTCACAAGGGGGGCCGCATCTGGGTGCCCCTTTATTAAATGGGTACTCCGATGCAAATAAGCCCCCCTGCTCGCAGACCCCCACAACCACCGGGTCAGGGTTGTGGGTAAGAGGCCCATGTCCCCATCAGCATGTGGACAAGGTGCTTTTCCAGGCGGGGACCCTGGAAAAGCACCCTCCGAGTGCTGAGGGCATGTGGCCTGGTATGGTGGGGGAGGGCCCTGCCAAGTCTAATGCCCTAGTCAAGGGCACTTTTGTTCTAACTTGGGGAGTAACTTTCCTACCAGGGAACTTAACCTAAAGGGCTCGGAATGGTTTGGGAGGGGGGCCCCACTCTGGTGGGGGGGTCTTTTCTTTAAATTTAATTTTTTACATTTATTTAAATAATCTTTTAACATTTTTTTTCTTTTGTTTAAATTTTTTTCTATTCTGCTCGCTACCTCTGAGGTAGCAAGCAGAAAAGCAGAGCAGAATGCCAGTATTCAGCTATTAACTCACTGCCGTTCGGCCCCTATGAGAATAGGGGCGGACGGCAGCGAGTGAACTCACTGATGTTGGATCGGCTGAGATGTTGTCCAGATGTTGGATCGGTTGAGTCAAACGGCTTCTGCACTGCAGCTCAGCCAAACATGGCTGATTTTAGCTGATGTACGGCTGAAATCAGGCATACAGAGCTAAAGTAAATAGCCAAACGCCGTTCGGCTCAGTTCATTTCAACTTGGTTATTCACTCGGCTGCCTTCTGCAGCTGAGTGAGTACCCCTCTAAGTTTCTTAAAAGTTTCTGTCAACTAAAAGCTCATGCCCTCTCCTAACTGCTATATCCCTAAAGCTATCATGGAATATTTGCTGCATAATGTTGCAGTGAATACTCTGATACTGTAGGTAGGAGGAAAGCTTAGTCACATGACCTGTCATGTCACTGGTTTCCAACTATCCCCAATCCTTTTGTTTCTTTTTGTACTTATTAAAATGAACATGAAAATTGTCTGATTTGTGAATTGGTGCACCCCAAATGTAATCCAATAATAAACTGCTATCAATTTTATACATACAAGGTCAGATTTACCATATAGAATAGGCCTTTGCTTATAGGTAAAGAGGCAGATTTTCTCTGTATAGTCATCGGCCAAACATTTTCTTTCCACCGTCACTAGAAACATAGGAATCTCATATACACGTATTGATAGTGTGTATATTGTCACAATAATATAAGAGAGAGGAATATGAGAGTATGTATGAACATTTCTTTCACTCTTTGCCATGCGTTCAGCTGATGTCATACGTTGTGAAATGCTCATTCTCAACCTGCTGTTAACCATTCTATCGCCCGAAATTATGTTTTTAATGGAATATTTGTTTTCCAAAGTGCATCGACATTTGGGACACGTTGTACTATTGAACATATTGATTTGTGTATTAGCATTTGTGGGGTTTTTTTAATGCGATTGTTACACTGTATATCTATTTTGTGTTTGCATGCAAATATCTGTATGGGCATAAGCTGGTGGACGTTTATGTTTTGATGTATACTTTGCATCTTGTTCCCGTCCCCGCTTTGACGCATCTCCTTGAGGGGGTGATGTGTTTTGTAGTTTCCCTCTGGATGTGGTTGGAAAGTTGTTTGTGTTGAGCCGAGCGGAAGTAATGGATGGGTATATTTAGTTGAGTTGCACCTGTGTAATGGGGCAGGATTTTACATTTTACATCCCTACAGAGCCACCTGATGTCTTTCATTAATAGCAGTGGTCCCCAGTGGGAAACCTTTATTTTTTGCAAGTAAAGATCCAGTCCTTGTCCTCTCAAAAACTCTAGTCTGTCTTTGACTATGCTTGCACGTTTTTCATGAATCATAAGCCATGCGATCTTGTTTTTGGTGAATTCTAAGTTAATTGTTATGGATTTCCATGATTTTCTGCTAATTGACTATTCCTAACAACACTTCAAGCAGTTGCATTGATAACTAACATCGTCCAGCTTTGGAATTTATTTTGCTCTACAAAAAGGCATCACAGAGCACAGGAAAGATATGGACAACTAGAAATCAACAAAGTTGGAATCCATTAATAACTTCAGTGGCAGAACTAAATGTAACATTAATTTACATTAACAATTGTTTTTCTACATTGCTGCAACACTAACAAACTGTGCTATGCATTGCCAGCTAACATCTTGTTATCTTTATATATACGCTCACTTCAAATAGCTTCAAGAAAAAAATATGAGGCTAATGCTTCAAAATAAAATAAAGCTGATCATTTAAAGTCATTGTGCATGATGTTCTAACTTGGAATTCTATCTGCTCTGTAGAGCCGCGAGATATTTTCATACATTCTGTTTCTAACAATGGAGAATCATTCAAGCGTTTAGACTTTCTAGATATGCTCTATTCAGGCACAATTTTTGTTTCAGAATATCCTAATTATCAGCTGAATTTCTATTACTGCTAAGGGACTGGCGTAACTTTCATGGAATATGTGCTGCAAAAAAAGAGATAAAAATCGGAAAAAAAAAAAAGCTTTTGTCTGCATATGTCTTTTCCACAATGAAATGCACAGTTATCAGACAGCACCATAGTTGTTTCTTATCAAAGTAGCACAACTGTGAAGTTCTAGTGTAACAGGGCCATGTTCCAGTTGATCATGTGATAACATACTATGTAACCTTAGAGCACCTCATTGCGTAACTAATAAAAATAAGCAATTCAATGAGTGCGTGTTGAAAAAAATAGCATGGTAGGTCTAGAGCACATTTAGCAACTGTTTCTTTCTGATAAAATTTTTATCCCATTTGAGGTTATTTTTCCATGCTGACATTATGCTCATGTTTGGTAGCTGTGTAATGGAAAAATGTACACGTAAATTGTATTACGCCAGCTGATATAAGCCATAAAAAAAACAACAAGGTGACAAAAGTGCAACCTTGTTGTAAATATTTTATGCTAAGCATATTTATTCTTCAATTTTTCATGGAGACTGCATTTGGGTTGAAATGAGAATAATTTCTCTTGGGGACAACCAATGTAAGAGGGTACTTTGATGGACACATCATAATTTGTCCCCATCAAAATGCCCCCTTACATTGGTTGTGCCCATCAGAGTGCCCCCTTACATTAGTAAGGGGGCACACTGATGGGGATATCTAATGTAAGGGGACACTCTGATGGTGACAACTAATGATTTGCTGTCTCTATCAGAGTGCCTCCTTTACATGGTGTGTCCCTATCAGAGTGCCCACTTAGATTGGGTGTCCCCATCAGAGTGCCTCCTTTACATTGGGTGTCCCCATCAGAGTGCCTCCTTTACATTAGGTGTCCCCATCAATTTACATTAATTGTCACGATCAGAGTGCCTCCTTACATTGACTGTCTCTGTAAGGGTGCCCCCTTAATTCAGCTGTCCCCATCAGAGTGACCCTGTACATTGGCTGTTCCCTTCAGAGTGCCCCCTTACTTTCGTAATTAATATAAGGGTGTCACTCTGATAGTGGCAACTAATGTAAGGGAGAACACTGATGGTGACAACTAATATAAGGAATCACTCTGATGGGGACAACTAATGATTAGTTGTCATCACCATCAGAGTCCCCCCTTACATTGGTTTAAAGTACCCCTTTACATTATTGTCCCCATGTACCTTTACCTAGCCAATCAGGAAGCCGGGCGGCATGTCATGACCCACCTCCTGGCTTCCTAATTGGCTAGAAAGCCAGCTTCATTTGTTGCTAGGCAGCGTGGCTTCCTGACCAATCAGGAAGTTGGGATGCGATTAATGATGTGGCGCTCGGCTTCCTGATTGGTTAGGAAGCCAGGCTGCCTACCAACAAGTGAAGCTGGCTTGATGTTTTTTTTTCATTTAATCATCCCGCATGGTTGCTTGGACACTGTTCAGCTAGGGCAATATGAGATTAGCGAAGTAGCTCTCTATTATCTATCTGTTTATCTAGCCACTGAGGTAGCAAGCATGGAGGCATACAAGGTAATATAATATTCATGACAGCAACTATGTCTGTCTACAGAAGACAAGTATGTCTTCTGTAAAATGGACCAGATTGCCATCGCACCAAACCCATAGAAAGGCAATGGTGCATTATCCGCAAACGTATTTACAATGGTAACTGGACATGTAAAAAGTCAAGTAGTACACTTAAGTGCGGTGATGGAAGACTCGAGATTAATGCTAGCTCATGATACCACCCAATGGTTAGGTTAATCTGGGTAGGAGTATCATATATATATATATAGATAGGTTTGTGCCCCA
The DNA here is from genome assembly GCF_000935625.1 of Nanorana parkeri. NCBI lineage: Eukaryota > Metazoa > Chordata > Amphibia > Anura > Dicroglossidae > Nanorana > Nanorana parkeri. Next base: position 2,643,409 of record NW_017306346.1, on the reverse strand, counting down.
TTGCCCTTGATCAAATTAATTATAGATGTACAAGAAAACTATAACGTAAACAGGCATCCCAGCAGTCCAATAATTTGTTCTATTGAATACTGATACGTCACTGAAAGCGGATATAGCAATATCTGCTACTCCAGGGAAACCTTAGATACCATACTGTGAGGGTAATTTAAAACTAGTGAAGGGAAAGTGGAAAGAAGCTGATGTATATTTTTCAGTTGCGGAAAATGCCAACATATGAGTCCCTTTATCCACGTCAATATTTAGGTACATCAGAAGCTCTCCTAGAATAATGCATTGAGTAAGAGTTGATACATCAGTGTAAAAATAGGAAATGTGTTAATTCCCTACTTGTGCACGCTCAACCAAACACCATGTAAAATATACAGTGTAGGCAACTGTTGGGTATAAGAACCAGATTATGATTTATAACTAATTTGTAATTTTATCAAAAGCAGGAAAATATTTAAGAATGATAAATTATAATATTAATACCTGATATCGCACCATAGCTTCGAAGCTAGCCGTAGCTTCGGCTGATCCTCTGGCTAGCTTCGGCCCCAGGACCCCTTCGGTTCAGTAGAACCAAAGGGCTGCTGTACGGGCTATTCACTATAGCCCGTACAGCTCTCAAAGTCGGCCGAGCGGCTCAGTCGAGCCGAAGGCATATGCTTCGGATAGCCAAGGTGAAAGCCGAAGCTGGCCGAACAGCCTGCTACTGACTGCTGGGCGGAGCCAGCCGTCATCTCACGGCTGGCTCCGGCCACTTGCACAGACAGATCAGCGTCACTTGCACAGACAGATCTGGCCACTTGCACACACTGATCTCCAGACAGCCCAACTCTCCCGGACGCTCCGGGAGTCCCCCACTATTAGATAGAGGCTGCCGGCCGGGGGGAGAAACACTTTCTCGATCGAGTAAACCTTTCCCTGCTTTTTTTTCTTCTGACATCAAAGCCGTTGGCTGCCGTCAGAATAAAAAAAAAAATCACCATAGGAATGCATAGCTAGATTCCTATTGGCTATTTTAATTTGCAATAGCCAATAGCAAACTAGCTATTGCACCCGCCCACTGCTGCTGCTGTCAATCAGCAGAGGGGACCTGAAGTTCTCCATCAGGTCCCCTCTAGTTAAAGTATAAAATAAATATATATATATTATGCTATGAAAATACAAATAAAGTTTATTTATGTGTTATGCCTTAATGTTTGTGCTTATGTGTGCATGCAGGGCTTTTGTTGGCCCCTCTGTGTGTATTTCTGTGTCTTTATTTTTTTACTTGTGTGTGTCTTGATTTCACATAACCCTGTGTATTCTGTGAATTATTCACAGAATACAAGATGTGCTGTGAATAGCCAGGGGTGGGGGAGATAAACAAGGTGAGTACTTGTGTTTGAGAGCTGCGGCTCTCATATCCACAGCAACCGGAACTACAGCAATAGCTGTATTATCCAGCATAAACAAAATTATGTATTGCTAAAGACAAAGAAGTGATCCTGATGTGGCATACATCTCTTTAGAGGTACCTTTTGCTTAAGCTTTCAAAAAAATAATTAAAAAAAAAGTATTTTCAGTATTTCTGTACATTCAAATGGTTAGATTCAGATATTGGGGAAAAAAAGTGTTTTGAACAAATCCTGTAAGGACTTGGTTGGTTGGAATAAATGAGTCCAGTCATGACATCTAAATTTTCTGACTGATGGCCCAATTAAAGCAACCATCGTTGGATATTTTCTGTGTTGCATGGAGAACAGTGCAGTTTCAGATCCTTTGTAGTTTTACGACAGCCAAGGCATTTTCAAATTTCTGTCTTAAATATAATGAAAATAGATTTTTTTTTTACATTTGAAAAGGTCTTTTATCCGTTTTAAAATATTATCAATTATCTGTTTAATACATAAAAAGCATGTTGCAATATACATTTTTGGATTTATATTTGGTACAAAAGTTAATTTTTCCTGATACTTTCAAGCAATTAGGTTTGCATAGTTAGGCTAAAAGTGATGCTCTTTCCACATTGCACTTAGATGATGGAACAATGCCAGAGCACAACTATTCCAAAAAGAGATTTTAACCTTAATTCACTGTCCTTTGAGTCATAGTTCTATGCTAAGCAATCTATTGAATGTATTAGCAAACTTTATACCATATTATTGCCATGATTCAGCCAATTTATGTGCATATACTAATTTGTTGTAAATACCAGTTCCAAACATACCTACCTCATTTCCTGAAGAAGTAGACCCCGTGGTCTGTGAAATGTGTTGAAGTCACTTGGTGTTCTCTGTGACTGAGCAGCCGGTCCAATTCCACTGTACTGTCACCAATGCGTAGCGATAAGCAACTTTGATCCTACCATGCCATCACCAAGGCCTGATGAAAGCTTCTACCATACTCACCTCTCCAGCATCCCAGACACTAAGGATGGCTCCGCCCCTAGTCTGGCCACGTTATGCCCCTCCTCAGCTTAAAGTGACATTAAACCCTCAGATTTTTTAACATAAAACAATACTGTAATGTGTGCCTTACTGTAATCCATGGTTGTTTCCTTTCTCTTTGCTGCTCTTCCTTTTAAATCCGTATCTCTTCTCATGCTGGGGGAGAATTTCCCTTTGCAGCGGAGTGCTTCTTCCTGCAGTGCTGGCTCAGGTTGTGAACCTACTCACAGACACCATGTATCCATTTCAGAGACAAGGCAGTCTGCTGCAAAACAGAAGTGTGATGTAGGCCTGTAATGTGTGTCTTTAACATTCTGGACCTTCTAAACCCACTGTGCTTGGTACACCTGTGCTCATGATCAAATGACACAGCTATATGCTGTATATATTTTTATTATTACTTTACCACCCCAGGTCCAAAATGATGAATACTGAGTGAATTTTGAAACTAATGTTAACTGCCAGAGGTGAAATGAGGATAAGTTTCTCGTTATCAGTGCAGGCCAATCTGTGGGGATTAACTGGGGCTGTCCAGTGATAATTCATTGGTGTTTTGGCTTACTTAGTGTTTTACGATAGGGGCCATAAACTATCAAAGAGGTGTGATTAGCAGACATCTGGTGTTCTGGCTTTTATTGTGTAATTTGAAGGACTTTTGAAGACCTTCTAAAGACAGATATATTTATTCTTTAGTACTACAGGTATTCCTCACTTAACGACCGAGTTCCGTTCCTACGACCAGGTCGTTAAACGGATTGGTCGTTAAGTGAGGAACTCTATACAGTACTGTACTGCATTAGGACAGTACTGTATAGCGTTGCCGATGTACAGTACCGAACAGTGTACTGTACATCCGGCAATGGAAATACTTACCGAGACCTGCAGTGAAGATCGGGGGATGTCACTTCCGCCGGCGACCCATCGCACTGACGCTGACGCGCGAGGTCGGAGGTCGATCGGCGGTCCGTCGTAAGTGCGAGTGGTCGCAAAACAGGTAAGTCGGTAAGTGAGGAACATCTGTATTGTTTAATCATGTCTAGCAGTGAGAATTCCACCACAATGAGGGGATGACAGGGTTTCCTAAATAGTTTTTGGGGTGCCCAGATCTCATTACAGTCACATTCTTGACTAATTCTAAAAGGATATGGTCCCGCTAGGGGGGATGGAACAGGAGTTGTATTATAAACATGCAACATAATCATAGTTTACACATTGGTGAAAGTTAGGGGAGAGAACACCAGGCAGTGGTTGTTTAAATAATTGATTTTACTATGACTATGTTCAGTAATATTCTGAGGATTATTTGTATAGGATATGGTTTTTTGAAGCACAAGCTACTATTCTTAATACAAATATCATGTTTATAAATGTTTTGTACAATCAATTCTAATATTTGTTTCAAATAAAATAATATTTTACTACATTAATATCATATTTTGTTATGTAGCACCTGAAACCTATAGGGCCACAAACCATAACTTCATGCAAAACATCTTGTTTTAAGTTCTTGAGCTTGCAGTAGGGCACAGATACTTTGTTTGGCATACAAAAAGAGACAAATTGAAAATTAGTTCTTCGTAATAGAAAATGAAAAAAAATACAGATGTTATTCCCTAGTTTGCTATTGGCTATTGCAAATTGAAATAGCCAATAGGAATCTAGCAATGCATTCCAATGGCCCAAAAAAAATTTTTTTCCTATTCTGACACGGCTCTGTGTCAGAATAAATAAAAAAAAAAAGAAAAAGCAGTGTTTCTCTCCTTGGCGGCCAGGAGCGGGAGACTGCCGGAGCGCGCGGGAGACTCCCCGAGCGCCCGGGAGAGTTTTTTTTCGTTTTTTTTAACGGCAGCAGAACCGCCGGCCAATAAAAAACTGTTGGGCGGAGCTCACTGTCATTGCTAGCTCCGCATAATCGTTTTCTATTTTTTTTTTCTACTTTTTAAACTATTTTTCTGTTCTGCTCGGTACCACAGAGGGACCAAGCAGGACAGCAGAGTCGAACACCTTCTGCACTTCGGGTCAGCCGAACATGCTGAGCATGTCTCCGACCCGAAGCCACCCGATGTACGGCTGATTTCCTGAAGTGAATAGCCGAAAAGCGTTTGGCTCACTTCGCTTTAGGTCGGTCATTCACTCGGCTGCCTACGGCAGCTTAGTGAATAGACCCTAATGTGTTATGAGTGCTGCAGCTCCTATACATAGAATCACTAGTGTTCTGTTTGTGTATTCTGTGAACAGTGCATACAAAACATAGCGTTTTGGGAATGTCCGAGGGGAGAGGGGGGTAGATTAATGACGTTAGTGCTTCTGTGTATGAGACCTGCAGCTCTGGTATCTGCAGAAAGTAGAGTGTCAGCTGTACTATGGGGAATTGCATATAAGTATACATCATAATGGAAAGAGAAATGATTTTGACATGGCATACAGTTCAGTAGAAGTAATTATTACTCACCTGAGATTACACAAAACTGTTAGACCTAGAGTTCTAACTCAGAAAGCCTAATATCACCACTCCTTCACAGCAGCACTAGAACAGTGGGTGAACACCGGCCGAGTCCATCTTGCTCCTGCATCAGCAGTTATTTACAGAAAAAAATCCAGCCGCACACTGCAAACTTTGCTCAAAGATGTATTGTAGCATACCGGTACACATCATCCCGCCATAGATCCTCTTCACTCTGACATGTTTCACCCAATAATGAGCTAAGTCATAGAGATATGAATATGATAGAATATGACTAAGCCAATTATTGGGTGAAACACGTCAGAGTGAAGAGGATCCATGCTGGGACAATGTGTACCTATGTGCTACAATACATTATTCAGCAAAGTTTGTGGAATGCAACCAGACTTTTTCTGTGAGTAACTGCTAAGGCCTTAAATTCTACACAAAAAAAAGAAATGATTGAATAAAAAATTAATTTGTGTTATAATTTTTTGTAAATTCACCAATCAGCTTTAGACTCCCTCTGGGTGGCCTCTGGGTAGGCCAACATTGTGTTGGTGAGGCATTGATCATTAAATTCTTAAACATGTATCATGCACTTAAAAAGTCTTCTACATTTTCAACATGGTTACAGTAGATACATTCATCTCCAGTTGGTACTTTTTTATGTGAGTGGTGTTCTTCAAAGTTGGAAGATTGTGAGGGAATATATCTAACTGGAGCAATAAGAAAGCATGAATTGAATTCTCTCACTTGTGCATCTATGCTCCCATGGAGTGTGTTATGTCATGTTGCTGTAGATCAAATAATAAATAATTCATATATTTTTATAGTGTAAAAGTTCCACATTGCAGCAAAAATGCATTTAAGCAGAACTTCAGGTATAGATTTTTTATGACTTCTAATGTAATTAAGAAGTTACCTTTGTTCCAATATACTAAATCTGCAGATCACTGCTCTGTACTGTAAATGTCACACTTTTGTGTATGACGATGGTACAGCTCTTGCTGCATTTCTACCTGTTGTACATATGAGACCTGCAGCTCTCATATCTGCAGGGGATCAGAGGTACAGCGTGAGCTTTACTATCCAGCACATACAACAGAATTAATTTTTAAAGTACACAGCAGTTCACCGAATACAAGGTGTTGTGTGAATGGTCAAGGGGGAGAGGAGAGCAGATAAGCATCACCAGGGTTTCCATGTATGAGAGACGCAGCTCTCATACATTTGGTATCTGGCATAAATAAAAGTAAAATGTCAGAAAATCCTGTGTCTGTAGTTTTGCTTGGTTCTTTCCCTTCTAAAACTTGTGAGTCCTCAAGCAACTGCAGGATTGCCCCCTTAAGTGCATACATCAACACTGTTCTTGGTCCATAAAGTTTACAGAGCAATCCCAATTCAAAGTAGACCCTCCAACACTGAAAGGCATGTGTGCTGGTACTAGCATAGCAGCAGGGTTGCACACTTTGCACTCTCTTGCTATGGGGATACCAGCATGCATGACTGGCTTGGCAGGCTGTTGTGGTCTTTTAGGGTGTGCATATTTTTATTTCTTTAATAATTAAAAATTATGACAGTAAACTCTCACAGTGTAGAGAAATATGAGTAGCAAATATAGAATACAGTTAATTTAACATTTCTTAAAATAATTCCAAATACTGTATACATAAGTGGATTTATTAGTAATAGATAATAATGTATTTTTTTAAATGACAATACTGAGTGATGTTTCACTGCACTAGGTGGTTTATAACAACAAAGTGAGGTGTGTAAAGAGTGTTGGCTGACACAGAGTGGTGGGTAACATTGCAGGTTGGTGTTTTAGAAGGCAGATTGGTTCAATATGCAGGGCTGTTTGTGACAACGCAGGATGTTGGGTATGTTGGATGTTGGAGTATGACAAACCAAGGGGATTTATAACTGCACAGATTATTGTCTAACAAGGCAGGGTGTTGGTTGACTACAAATGGTGGTGTGTGACAATACCAGTAGGCGTGTGACAACGCAGGGGATGTGTGACAACGCAGGGTCGTATGTGTAAACGCTGGGTGGTGTGTGGCAATGCATGGTGGTGGATGACACATAGGTTAGTGTTTGACATTGCAGGGTGTTGGATGACTATGCAGAGTGGTGAGTGATAACACAGGGTGGTGTGTGACAACATATGGGGGGCTGTGACCAATAGCGTCGTGATGACTTTAATACAAATAAATGTAGGAGATAAAAATACACTCACAAAAGTGATATTTCAAAATACTTATCTGTAGCCCAGGAGCATCTCATGTCCAGTCCAAAAAATACATCTGGCCGTTGCCACCGGTGGGGGTAGGAATCATGAGTTGTCCAGGACCGTGGAATCACGTCAATGAGATCAGACAACACAAGGGGCAGTATGCGACATCCAGCAGACAAGAGGTGGTGAAGTCTCTCCCACTTCCAGATTAAAACCTGTACAGTAGTCCTGGACTGGACACGGGACATGCTCCTGTGCCACATATATTTTACTCTTGTGAGTGTATTTTTATAATTTATATTTATTTGGTTTAAGGTTATTATTACACTAGTGGTTTTAGATTGGTGGGATAGCTGTAAGATGGCTATAGAGTCCTAAACAGAACTGCTATTGGAATCGTATCCTACCCTCTGCCTGTCCATATTTTCAAAAGGTTTGATTGTCCTGTTGTGCTATTAATATATTATTGGGTGTGTGATTATGCAGGGTGGTGAGTGACAGTGTAAGGAGATGAGAGACAACAAAGGGATGTGTGGGACTACGCAGGGTGGTATGTGACAACATAGGGAGTGTGTAACTAGGCGGGTGGTGTGTGACAATGCAAGGAGGTGTGTGATTATATAGGGGGATGTATGAATACCCAGGGTGATGTGGGACACACAACCTTAATGAGAACTCATCGCGAGTGTCGATATGAAGCCAGAGTTGTGTGATACAACACAGGGACTTGCCAAAAGTAGGGATGCACCGATACCGTTTTTTCGGTATTGAGTACGAGTAGCAATATTTTTTTCCGGTACTTGCCGATACCAAATACCGATACCAGCAGTCTCATTAAGGAAGCCGGGCAGCATGTAATGACTCGCCGTCCGGCGTCCTGATTAGGCGGGAAGCTGGCTCCATGTTTCCTGGAGCCAGCTTTCTAGCCAATAAGGAAGCTGAAGGGTGGGTAATGACTCGCTGCCCAGCTTCCTGATTGGCCAGCTTCCTGACCAATTAGGTAACCGGGTGGCGAGTCATTACACGCCATACGGCTTCCTGATTGGCCGGGAAGTTAGCTCCCTGGTGACGAGGGAGCATGATGCCGGCTACCTGGTGAATCAGAAGGCCCGGGCGACGAGTTATTACGGTTATAAGGGGCATTCGGGCTCCGATCTCTCTAAACGTGCAGAAAAGTTCTTTCTTTTTTTCTGTATTGAGTTGACTAGAGGTTTTTTTGTGGGTTTTTTTCAATTGTTTACTGTAAATAAAAAGTATGAATTTTGTTCTATAATTTGTCTGTTTTATTCTAAAAATTATAATTTCAAGGTATGGGGGTATGATCATGAATTTAACACCACCACACTCTTTTTTTTTAAATGGTATATAAATTCCTGGAAAAAATTACCTGATATATATTCTAATTATGTTGTGTCTGTCTAGATGTTGTAGCTTGTAGCTTTCAGTGTTAACTAAATTAATTATAGCATCTGCTGTAAGCCATCTGTACAGTGAAAAGTTCTAAAAAAAAAGAACCCACAGATTTCATTCAAGTTAATTCAATTACAAATTCAATCAGCTAGTATGGTCTATACTTTAGAAAGACAACCTTTCCTCAAAGGATAATGCATGATACCCTGCGTTACTGAATTCCGTAGGTAGGACTTTGTTTCCTAACTACAACCTTTTACAATAAACAACGGACAACAGGTGCTAAAAATGCACATCAGTGCATTTAAAAATCACAAGTTGACGCACATAACATGGCTAACATTTAAGGCCCTGTTCAGATCAGGGCATATTGTGAATGCGCATCAAACGTGCACAAAAGTGCACACATGGACCCGCGTTCACGATATGTGCACACACATGGAACGCACCTGCGTTGCATTGCCACTACTAGGTAATGGCAACCCAAATGCGGCCAAGGAAATGCAGTTCTTTCCCGTGCATTTGCGTGCACGAGAAAGTGCACAAATGAGTGGGATAAAGCGGAATGCATGACTCCAAATTTGAAAGGTACTTTTCTTTTTGTGCTTGGAACCCTGACATATCAAGGCTGCAAGATAGGAGAAAGTTGAGAGGAGTGAGCGTCATCTCACCCTATGGAGATCTAATGCTGGGCAGACACCTTACAACCATCGCAAGACTTTTGTCTTGCGATGGTTGTAAGGTAATTAAAAAAACGTATGATCTGCCTATCTTGGACAGGCAGATCGTATTCTGAACGGGCAGTGTGCACTTGCGCACACCGGCCCGTGCGGCATTTACCTTACGGACATGCCACACACCCACCGACAATCGTACAATTGTCGGCGGGTTTTCGAACATGTTCCTAAGATAAAAGTCGTGCGACCTTACAGTAGTAGAGGTTGCACGCCTTCCACACACCTTGCGATAATCGTACGATCGCGGGATTTCCCACGATTATCGCACGATTATCGTAAGGTGTGTGGGCACCTTAACTGAGAGGAGAAACATCCGTGATAAAGTGTTTATGGTCCAGCCTATTTAGGGTTGCCCTATAATTCTGGTGAGTGCAGTTCCAAAAGGCTTTGTTTGGATCACGGTGGATTGCAGAAACCTTTGCATGCCAAAAGATTTGGTGGAAGATAATAGCACTATGTTACATCTATATACACTGTATGCACTTTGATGAATAATTTATTGGGAGAAGGAGAGTGTCTACAATAGAGAATGAACTTTGAGAAGTTTTAACACATTAGAAATACTTTATATTGTAGACTTTTGTCTGCACTTTTATTGCACTATATGAGTATTGCACAGTTGGGTGCTTGTTGGCACACAAGTTATTATAGTTATATGAAAATAATTGTTTGATATCTATACTGATATTGCGCATTGACACTTTATATATTTGAGGTTTAAAAAAAATATTTTTTACGGTTTAGCGCAGTGCATTGACATTCATCATATGAACCTTTTTAGCAAGCACAGAAAACCCCTATTAGGCTTGCAGGATATGTAGTGTCCTTGCCACTTGCTGTGGCCTAAAAAGTCCAAACAGCTTTATCTTTATTCTGTAAACTAATAAACCCATCAATCCAACATTTATCAGTGATGCACAAAGAAAGACATGTTTGAAGCTTGTGGGACAATCGTGGTTGCCCCCATAGATACAGGTGAAACTCGAATAATTAGAATATCGTGCAAAAGTAATTGCAGTAAGTGCTGCAAAAGGGGCCCAAACCAAGTACTGAGTACATATGCATGCTTGTACTTTTCAGAGGTCCGATATTGTTCTATGTACAATCCTTGTTTTATTGATTGCATGTAATAATCTACTTTTTTGAGGTTGTGGATTTGGGGTTCTTGGGGTTTTCATGAGCTGTAAGCCATAATCATCACAATTATGACAAATCACGGCTTGAATTATCTTGCTTTGCATGTAATGAGTCTATCTCATATATTAGTTTCACCTTTTAAGTTGCATTAGTGAAATAAATGAACTTTGCACGATATTCTAATTATTCGAGTTTCACCTGTACAGTGGAGGAGTAAGTGTAGCCCTGAAGGAAAAATAAGTGTTATTCACATGATTACTAGGCCTAAATGCTTAAAATATAAATAACTAATGCAACCACAACATCTAAGGATTTGGGGGACTGCAATATATTAGATTATTGTTTTTGGAGTTTATATAAGATCGAAGTTGGAGAACTATGGCTACCCGTAGACATAGCCTTATGGTTGCTGTTTAGTAAACAATTCAGCCATGAAAAGATTCCCTGTGCGAACCCCAAATACCCTAGGAATTGTTTAGTGCTTACGGTGCAATTTGTTCCTAGTTGTTAAAGGGGGCTTATCGTTGGCTTTATTGGGGAGATGCAAAGAAATTAAAATAAATTACAACCCTATGTTTCTATTTTAATTATATTTTAATGTCTTGCAGGGGCGTAACTAGAAATCACAGGGCCCCATAGTAAAATTTTTAATGGGGCCCTATGATTTCTAGTTACGCCCCTTGCAGAGCCCACCTGAGATCCCACACAGCCCACCCAAGAGTGACCCTGCAGAGGCCACCATAGACTCCACATGGTGGGCTCTGCCGGGTCTCACGTGGGCTGGCCACACCCCTGCACACCTCTTACCTGTCAGCCCTGATCCACTGTCAGCCTTCTCCACTGTCGGGCCCTGCCTCCCCCTCAGTCGCCAGCGGGCCCACCTCCTCCACTGTCGCCTGGCCTCCCCCATCTCCGGGCCCTGCCGTCTCCTCAGCTGCCGCCACCAGGCCCTGGCCTCCTCCACCGCAAACTGCTGGCTGTCACTGACTCAGCAGTGGCTGTGAGGAGAAATGCGCCGCTGCACAGATCATTGACTGGTTGTCAGTGATCTGAACAGCGGCGCGTTCCTCCTCACAGCTGCCAGTGACAGCCAGCAGCCTACAATGGCATAGCAACCCAGGCGGCCCATGCGGAATCAGGGGGACCCCTTTGTTCCTCGTCCTGGCCGCCCCCCCTGTGCCCTGGGCCCCATAGCGGCCACCTGGGTCGCTATGGCGATAGTTTTGATATTATGTAAATAATTGTGTGGTTCCATTGTGTGGTTTTTCTGCAGCTTTACATCTATGAAGAGAATGTCTTCTTTTGGACACCAGCTAGCAAAAGTGAATCTGCACTCTCCAATAGCAGTGTACAACAGGACACACATGCACATGCCCTGCACAAAGATGCTAGAAAAGTAAGGAGGGCAACATGCCAATCCTCCTAATAATCTCTTTTGAAGCATGATCAGCATCACAGTCAATTGGCAATTAATTTCACCTTTCCTTTATTTCTCTCACTCCATTTCTGATGGTAAAGATGGCTACAAACAGATTTGATGCTTGGAATTGTTAATTTAGACTAGCAAAATTTTCTAATAAATATAAATATAGTCAATATATAGAGTTGTTATACTAGCTATAAATCACAAATGAATGCTTCTTTTATTCAAGCACACATTTAATGAGAGCACATTAATAAAATATACACAGGACTCCAAAAGCAAGCAAGGTGTACTGAAGTGAAAAAGGATGTTATCACTTAATTCATGCCAGTTTCTAAAGAGCTTACCCAAGGTGTCATGGTGGCTTTCATACTGGCTGACACAATCACAGTTGGCTGTGAACTTCACATCCGTTCCTCTTTTAGAAAATCCTTTCACCTTTTAAAAGAGAAACTTCCTCTTCTCAAAGCTCGAAGTCTTTGGCGAAGTATATAAAGCAAATAGACTCATTGTGCAAATTTGAGATCTCTTGATTATTAATGCTGCCAGTGTTTTTGTCAACACAAGATTCCGGTACAAAACTTTATAATGGTCACTTAGCAAATTTACTAACTGGAACAAAATTAGCATTAGGAAACAAGCACTAATGATTTGTGTAAAAATAGACACAGCATATAATTTCATTGCGTTTCTCTTCTTAAGAATGCTTTTCATTAAACATCAATGTGTCTTTAAACAGTCATTTGAATTCTGTATGGTAAATTATACATACCAAAATGCAGAAGGCGTTTTTTTCAAATTGCTCTATAATCCTTCTACATTATCTTCCCTTCTTCATTGAATGTCCATACCCCTGAACTGGCTGATGGACTATTATCCACAATTCTAGTCTTATACTGTGGTATAGCAGAATACTACAGTATGTATTACTGAGGGGCAAAAGAGGAAGGGATTGGCATATAATTCTAACCCTACCAAGCATCCCACAAATAAAGCACTTAAAACACGTGCTTCACCAGTCAGCAGGTGGAACATTAGGATTCAGCGACCCGAACACAGCAACTGAGTTCTGCCTTTGCCTTCCTACTTCTTTATACTACTTCTCCCCGCAGGCCTCCCTACCAGGTCAGCCGTTTAGCTATAGATGAAACATACTGTACATTCCTTTGCATCCAATGCAGTTTAAACATAGTCTAAAAATTTGCTGCAAGCTGTACTAGAAACTGCAAGTACTATGCTATAAGGCGTGGAAGCTAAGTCTAAAATGTTAATAACATTTACTGCGCATATAATGTTACTCCATTGCTTGATATTCTGATTAATAAAATGTAAATTTTTACTTTTCAGAATGTACTGTTTGTATAGCCCCTGAAGAAATATAAATGTCACTAACATTGCCTTTACGCCTAAATAGGCTGGGCTCGATGTTCGAGTCGAGCAACAGTTCGACTCAAACATCGGTAGTTTGTGTTTTCAGCAAACACCCAAACAGTCCCTCTGACTGGAAGTTCCAGAATCGGGGGTAAGTATCGAGTACGAGTACTCACCCAAATGCTCGGTATCTGCACCGATACCGATACTAGTATCACTATCGGTGCATCCCTAATTTCAACACTAACCTTTTGCATTTTTCAATGTTTTATGTACTTTAAATAGACACAGGGTGAAGAACCAAAGTCCAAAAAGCAGTTTAATTCCAAAAAGGAAAAGGAACAGCATACAGATTTGGCCAGTTCTACATCCGAATGTTTTACTCAGTGGAAGTGAGGAGCAAATCAATTTGCCCAAACCTAGGAGCAAATCAGATCATGGCTATTCGATTTGCCCCCCAAAAATGGCTCATATAAGATTAAGATAAATCTATGCATGCAAAAATTCACATACGTTTGGCAATTCTCACTAAAAGGCAGGGGGAGTGTTACGATCTTGTCAAGAATGCAAATTGGATATAAGGACAAACACAGGAGATTCATGGAACTTGCTTTCACAGCACATCTTACATAAAGCGCTCTGGCAGTTTCAGTGTCAGCAAATCAATATTCTTTTAATACACAAATATTTTAAAAATGACAGACTTAACTTACCAAGACAGGTTTCATTATGATTGGTGGTTGTAAAAAACTTCTTGGAAATTGCATTTTTCAACATTACATCACATACATTTGGAGGTGAGAGGCAGCAAAGAACCTGCAGTAGGTTGTACTACAGTGGGTTTCACTAGCAGTCGTGTTTTAGCAAACCTGGGTGACACCATCAGAGGGGGTGACACTAAAATGACTGACAGTCATTTTGGTGTCACCCCCTAAGTCAGGCATTGGCAGTGAAGTACATGCCAGTACATGCGTGATGACATCAGACCACAGACGTCATAATGCATGCACGGCGGCCACACCGGGTGACACCCACCCTGGTGCCGCTGCTGCTTCAATACACTGAGATTCTAACCTGGAACAACAACACATAACAGGAAAGCTGGTGTGAAGATACAACCCTCAATCTGTGTATGTATTTGTTCTGAGTCAATTACTTAGAAAGCACTGAATCCACTGGATAAGCATGACTGTTAGGGAACTTGTATATTCAGAAGGAAAGACCAGCAATGGCAACCTCCATACCTTCTTAGAAAAGGTTTCCTTCAAAAAAGACAATACTAAGAAGTTGCTTCTTGAGAACATAATATTCCATAAACACTTCATCCATGTAGAAAGGAAACATAAGAATTCCCTACACGTTGGGGAAGGGAGCAAGGAATAGTCAGTGCAGAACTGTGACATATCCCATTAAAGCACACATATTCTGTATGATACAATTGTGCAGCAATCTGAAAGTGTACAGATATTAAATTATTGCCAAATGGTCGCGTGTTTCATATTGCTCTATGTAGATTAAGCAGAGCTAAACCAAGCCCTCAGTTTCTGCTCCATGAGGAGCATGTCTTTGGGTACCTGAACTCTTAAAAGTTAGGATCTACAGTTATTATTGTACATAAAACTTAGCATAAGTAGCAAGCTGTCTGTCATTTTGCCATTAGGATGATCAGGCTCCAACAGCTGGAAAGAGCCTGGAAGCTTTTAGATTTACTGGTCATCCTTACAAATGTTTTCTAGCATTCTGGCAGATATTCTTGCCAAGATATAATTTCATATCCCTTGATTACCCATTTTGAATTCAAGCCCTGTAGGTCCATATTACAGCATCACTCAAACCAAGAAAAGCTTAATTGCACTTTGTCAACTATATACAAATTCACTATCATGTTGGTTATAATTATTGCAACATGTATGATGATTTGTCCGATTAAATGGACTTTATCGTTTGAATATTTTCCACTGAGTGCTGGTGATTCCTGTTAATTTGCTGTTTGGTCTTTATATAACACATCTGCAACCTACCTTGCCTGACACATGTCCTCAACCTGATGGTGCAGACGTTTCTGTTTAAATACTCTGCTACAGGCAAGAAGAGTGTTTGCCCACTTTAGGCAGTAGTGCCCTGCAAATGTTCATCTGACAGAAATGTGGCACCAGCACAAGTTGCCTGAAATGTGACACCCCATGCGCTGTAGCTTAATGTTGGCTATGCTGCAGAGGCTGCAGTAGTGGAGCCATCAATGAGTATCTGGGTGTGTACAGTACAAAGACAGGTTCTGGGGAACTGGTGTTCTTTTCACCATGTAAGTGGCTCAACATTTAGGGAAGCGTGCAGCATCTTGTCACCTTTTGAAGAGGCAACCAGAATGATGAACCAAGATGTGGTGAGGATTAGCTAAACAATATCAGTTTTGTTCCTCTTGGAGCACCCACTATAAGATGTCAAAGAAGGACTTCCTGCTGTCTCAGTGCGAGCAGAATCCTTTGATTACAGCCTTCATTTCTGTGAGGCAGCAGGAGGTGGAGGAGAAGGGTTGGGGTGCTGGTGGTGAAGTGAAGGAGGAAATGGGGTAGGCTTCCAGGGGGATGTTTCACTCCTCCCAAATCCTAGGAGTTGTAATTGGGTGGGGTGAGATCATTGAGGACACTGTCATCTTCAGTGACACCAAAAATTCTGAGTCTTCTGCTGCAGGAAATTTGTGGTGAATGTGCTCATTCATGCTGATATGCATGTGCAAGGACTTCAGGGTGACCACCAATTTTAGGTGGCCACCCTTTTCAAAATGTGATACAAGAGGAAAATGGCAGATCTACTGCCACACAACATTCAAAACTTTGAGGAGGTGCTGCAGAAGAACCTCTTTTTCTGATGGTGGCAGGATGCCTGTCATGGTCAACATGGTCAACATCAACGTGAAACCGCACAATAAAGGTGCCACGTATAAGGTTTCCACATCTGGGCCCCAGTTGCAAAATTTGTAATGTTTGCTCCAAGGTAAATCCTGTGGTATGCCTTGAAGTTTGCGGTCTATTCTGGTACTCTGGCACTGTAAAGGTACGACACCATTTTTTTGTAGCTGGACCTCAACTGCAAAAATTTTTATATTTTCCACATGGTAAATCCTACATTGCACCTCAAAGTCTGTGGCATATTCCGAAGTTCTGGCAGTAAATGTGCCACACAGATGTTTCTGCAGCTGTGCCTCAGCTGCAAAATTTGTAATGTTTGCTGCAGGGTAATTACTGCTTTGTGCCTATAACTTTGCAATTTCTGCTGGTGCTCCAGTGCTATATAGGTGCCATAAAACGTTTCTCCAGTTGGACCTCAGCTGACAAATTTTATATTTTTACTACAGGGTAAATCCTGTTTTGTGCTTAAAAGTTTGTGACCTATTCTGATGCTACAAAATAAAAAAAGATTTGTGGATATTGTCTCTCAGATAATACACTGTAATGTTTATTTCAGGATAAACATGCCATTTCTCTCCTTCATACACTGAGACCTGGCCAAGCTCCTTGCACACTGTCCAGCCAATATACAATATATATGACTACAGTCTCTCAAATGATACACTGTTTATTTCAGCATAATACCAACTTCGTCTCTCCCTTTACATTGTGGCCATAACAAGCTGCTTACATACTATCTGTCAGGGACCAGGACACCTCCATGTGACACCGTGGAGCTGGAGCAGATCCTGCAGTTCCAGTGCTCACCTGCAGGTGTCTCTGGGCAGTCAGTGGCTGTCTGGGACTTGAGCACCTCCAGGTGGCGCTGTGACGCTGGAACCAGGACCTACAGCTTCAGGGCTCACCTGCAGGTGTCTCTGCAATTAAGCACCACCTGGTGTTACCTGGGAGGGTATTTAATCCCTCCCTGCAGTGGGAATTTTGCCACAGTATTGTTGCCCTAACCTGTATCCTGTTGCCTGTGTCCTGTGTCCTGTATCCTGTTGCCTGAGTCCTGTATCCTGTTGCCTGAGTCATGTATCCTGTTGCCTGAATCCTGTAGCCTGTTGCCTCCTTGGACCCTGACTCCTTCCCCCCTGAGGTCTCTTGATCTGTGGCTCCCCTCCTGTGGCCCTGCTCCCCTGGTTAACTTGCCCTGTTGTACTCTGTGTGTTATTCTGTTTACATTTTGTTTGGCTAATTTACGTTGCTTGTGGGTGTTGGTGGGGTTACTTGCGTTTATAGGATTTTGTACGTCTAATAAACTATAAGTTCATAGCCTTGTTTGGCGTGATCGAGTATTTGGTCTAGATATAGATACCTGCACACGGTGTGGCGATTGCCTCTAAAATAATATATTCTATTGTTTATTCCAAGATAAAACCTGCCTCATCTCTCCCTCTTACACTCATGCCTACCCAAGCTGCTCATGTACTGTTCGGCCATGGTACAAAATGTGTAACTATTGTCTCAAAAAATACACTCTAATTTTTATTTCAGGATAAAAACTGTCTTGTCTCTTCCTCTTACATAGCGACCTAACCAAGATGTTAACATACTGTCCAGCCATTGAAGAATATTTGTGGCTATTGTCTCGCAGACACTCTCATTTTATATTACAATCATAAAACATTCTTTGTCTCTTTAAGTTGGTTGCTTATTCAAGTGCTTTCCTGACGCTAGCCAGTTTCTGCCATCCACATACCTGAAATCTATATTTTGAATATTTGGGGAATAGTTAGGGATACAGGGATGTGAGTAGGTTGGGGAATGTACAGTTGTGGTTTTGAAGTGTTTTTGTGCAAAGTATGTTTTGTTTTCACATTTTATAAAATGTCTGACAATGAAATGTGGTACTGTGAACAAATAAGCTCACAAACTACTGTTAAAGGAGAACTATGGGGTTAGGGCTTTTCCCCATAGTTCTCCTAAGGATAACGGGAGGACACAAACTAACGTCCTCCCGTCACCCTAAGCTCAGTATACCGCGAGCTACAGCTTGCGGTTAACTGAGACGCCGCAGCTGAAACGGATGCCGACAATTATGTCTGGATCCGCCCAGCTGCGTGATTGACAGCTGGCTCTGCCTATCTAGAGGCAGAGCCAGCTGTACCCGCCCCCTCCCCCGTCCGCTCCGCCAGCCAGCGCTGGAGGATCGGAGCGAGGAGGGGGGAATCCAGTCCCTCCCCTGTCACAGCTCTCTGCCGTGACAGGATTGAGAAGTGAGCGAACGCCGGTATGTGTTCGCTCACTTCCAGATCTACTGAGCCGACCTGTGACAGTTTCATTGTCACAGGTTAGCTAGAACTATGAGGATGAGTGAAAAAGCACTCACCTCATAGTTCTCCTTTAAGCTGTTTTGCCACTGACCTATTTGCAGGAAGTTGATGGCTTTATCCTTCTTGTGCTTCCACAGGCAGTCTGTTTTGTTATTGTTCATCACGCATTTGTGTACTTGGTACATCCTAATATTTTACCCCCCACTGTTTTGTGCGTATTGGTACAGCCCTTAGTTAGACACTTCCTGCCTCTCCTTCCCATTTCCTTTTCCCCCTCTTCTTCACTGTGTTAAGAGGGGTCTACCCACATGTTACAGGGTTTTAGAAAGAAATGTCTTTCCACTCCAAGAAATGACAAGGAATCACATCCTGTGTGTTGAAAAGCCTAAATAAACCACATTGGGTTCTACTCTGAGTCTTCTTGATGAATTGTACCCTTCTTGTCGATTCCATGAACTCAGCAGGTTGTCATACTGTCCGGGCAGATTGAATCTTAGGAGGTATGTGCAAATACATAAAGCGGTGGTAGGGACAGAACACTTAGAGGGTTATTCACTAAGGAACCATAGGATATAGCGGTAACTTTGGCTTATCCTTCGGCTCACTTTGGACCCCGGAGCCTTTCGGTTAAGCCGAACTGAAGAGCTGCTGTACGGGATATTCACAATAGCCTGTACAGCAACCGAAGGCAGCTGAACAGCTCAGCCGAGCCGAACGCATATGCTACAGCCTGGCTGAGCCAAAGTCACAGCCGAAGCAGACCGTTCTTCCTGCAAATGTAAACAAGAAAAAAAAAAACAGCGTGCAGAACCCCTCCCAACTCCTTTAGGTCTGATAGGAAAGTTAGGAGGGACTCACTAAGTTAAAAATGAAAAAAAAGTGGGTGGGGTTCCCCCCAAAAGCCATAACAGGCCCTTTATGTCTGGTAAGAATTTTAAGGGGGAACTCCACCCCTTGCCCCCCCCCTTTGTGAATAAGTAAGAGGTAATTGTACCCATACTCATTCATTAAAGGGTTAAAGTAAATAAAGATCCCACACTTTAAGAAAAAAATCCTTTAATTGAAAAAAAAAAAAGTTTTGACAAGTCCTTTCATAAAAAAAATTCAAAAAATTGATCCACTGACATAATCCAAGGGTCAACCACGATGTCCAGTGTTGCCCATGGCGACGCTGACTTATCGAAATATATATAAGCCCGACGCCTGCCAACCCGTCCACACCCGACAAACTGCCACCACAGAATGAAAGTCTGACAGATGTCGGTACAATGTCAACAACTAGGCAGAGCTAGCGGTAACATCACAGCGCTCGACTCCATTCACTTCAGCTCAGTTATTCACTCGGCTGCCTTCTGCAGCTTAGTGAATAACCCCCCTATTCTGTTTTAAGAGTAACTTTTCCTATAGCTTTTAGGTCTGTTGTGGCTGCTACTTTCACTGTTCATTTCAGGCCTACAACTCCTGGATCAAAAAAAAAAGCAGGTGTTGCAACCAAAACTACCTAAAAAAGCCTTTGAAATTAATCAGATTGGGTGCTGCTGTGGTATTTCAGCCAAGCTGAATGTAAAAGTACAAAAATCAATTACATTTAAAATATATGATGCCAGAATACAGTGTCACATCAGAGAATACAGTGAATCAGCAAGGAACGAGATCATCCAGGGGCAGCTTGGAAAGGAGTAGAGGGAGCAGCCACCCTATTCTGCCGGATGACACTGCTACATTGATGAAAACCACTGGTATCCCCAGCTATTCTCCCCATAGCTCAACTGTGTTAGCCTTTTTCCATACGTGTTGCAGACAGCACTGAAGTAATTTGCAGTTTCTGCCAGCAGCTTATCAAGAGTAGTAAATCTATCGGACATTTGAGTACCACATGCACGAAGAGACACATGACAGCTCACCACACAGCTCGGTGGGAGCAGCACATGAATAATAATAATAATAATAATTTAACAATAAAAACCATCTCCTTTCCTGCTCTAACATAGTGGCCCAGTAAAACTGCTTACATAATATACAGCAACTTTATACAAAATCACTGGCTGCTGTCATTGAAAGTACAAACTTTAATTGCTATTTCAAAAAATTACTAATCTTTCCATCATACATTGTTGCCTAGTGCCCAGCCAAACAGCTTACATACTCTGCAGCCAGTGTGCTGAGGTCTGGCTATTGTCTCTGGAACATATAAATGCAATATTTTTTTCAGCATAACAACTGCCAAAATCTCTAGAATATGAGGTTGAATAAAGACAAGGGTCGTTCTAGTTTAACCTCTGTGTATGTGATTGTGTGTCTGTATTTATCTTGCTCTAACACTCCCCATATCCCTGTAAATTAAGTGAAATAAGAAACTCATCTACAGGTGAAACTCGAATAATTAGAATATCGTGCAAAAGTAATGGCAGTAATTGCTGCAAAAGGGGCCCAAACCAAGTACTGAGTACATATGCATGCTTGTACTTTTCAGAGGTCCGATATTGTTCTATGTACAATCCTTGTTTTATTGATTGCATGTAATATTCTCATTTTCTGAGATTGTGGATTTGGGGTTCTTGGGGTTTTCATGAGCTGTAAGCCATAATCATCACAATTATGACAAATCACAGCTTGAACTATCTTGCTTTGCATGTAATGAGTCTATCTCATATATTAGTTTCACCTTTTAAGTGTCATTAGTGAAATAAATGAACTTTGCACGATATTCTAATTATTCGAGTTTCACCTGTAGAAGTTCCTTGAATTTATCAACACTCTCAGCGGAGGCCACCACCTGTGGACGGAAATTCCCCAATTTCACTACTCTCACAGTAAAAAAAAAAACCCTACGAATTTTGAGATTGAACCCCTTTTCCTCCAACCTACTGTTTTGTCCCCGTGTTCTCAATACAGTTTTCGGATTGAACAGTTTGTTCCGAATATTGTGGTCCCCTTTGATTATTTTGAAGACTGCAAGCTCCCCTGAAGACTGCAATACGCTCTCCAATGGGCTTGTGGTTTTAGGTGTTTTGGTGTGTTGACATTTTCTTAAACCTTGTACTAAACACAGTCTGGTACTAAAAGGATGATCACATAAAGTAAAGGCTAATCCATGAACTTCATAACAATAGCCAAAATGTATACTTTTTGGTAGATTTTAAATCTATTGTGTCTGCTCCTTCCACTGTTTAATTCTGGCCCGTTACTTCTGAGCAAAAAAATCTGTTCTTTTCATAAACGTACGTAATAAAGAGTGTAAACTAATCATATTGTGTAGCTGCCTCTGTATGAATTCCAAGGAATAATGTAAAACTATTGATGCTGCTTATTGTTCTGTAAAAACATGTAAGGCACCTCAGGCATGTTATTTAAAGGATTTGTGTTTTTTAATGTTGCGCTTTAAGCTGCATAAAAAGACCCTTTTCCTGCTGAACGGTATTTTAAAAATGTGTTTTACTCGTACATGTCATTCCCCCGCCACTGCCCAGTTCACCATGCCCTTTGTTTGTTTGCCCATTAGCCTTGAAAATGGGCAGAATTGATTTTAAAGATTCGGATCCTATTACCTTCAATGGGGTTCAGGGTTACTTTTGGACTTCGACACACTTTGGTAAACGTCCCACATGCCGAACCCAGGAATATTAGTCTCATCTCTACTATTGAGAATTAGCTTGTTATAATGACAACAGGAGTGTTGCTGGATGTAGGGCCTAGGTTGGGTTACTTGCCAGGGTTTCCTGTGCCTCTTTGTCCCACCTGGTGAGCAACGGGTATTCCACGAGCCACATTTCACTGGACCAAAGTGCAGTTAACCACATGTATCACGGTGAGCAAAAAAAAACATAATCAACGTTATATAACGTATAACTTATTTGTTAAGGTATGTGAATATTATGGCACAAAGTTAGTAACATGTAGCAACAAGTAGTAACTGAACATATTTCAGAATATGCCAATTGGCCATAAACAAATTTCTGTGCTGGCAGTGCCCAATGCTGCATTCTTTCATCAAGACTTGCTCTAGTCGATACTAAATTACTCACATGATACAAAGGGTGCAACTTGAAGCAAAAGAACATTATCATTCTGGTGTCCCTAGGATAGCATAATACTTAAAAGTCCAATTGAACTTTCATGTTCAATCCGTTAAATAAATTTCAGATGCATCAAACCAAAAGATATGTAAAGTCTTGCAGTTTGTTTTCTTTAGGAAACTCTGTTCCCTGCAAGTATATTGTAGAGAAGGACCCTTGCTCTCTGTGAGGAAGCAGTGGTCTTTCTGCAGAGGTCTAACACACTTCCTGCTGAGTCATAGCTAGAGCTCACCAATCAGCAGGGAGCTTGCCGATTGGAGAACTCTAGCTCTGACTTGGAGGGGGGGTGGGGGGTGGCAGGGGCCCATTACAGGCTTTTCCTCTCTAAAAGGCTGCTTTCTAACGGAAATAAACTGTAAGACTTTTAACACCTTTTGTTTTGATGCACCTGGAATGTACCTATGTAGTTTATTTAAACTGAAAGCTGGGCTTTAAAATGGTTCTGAGCACAGTTTTCAATGCAAGTTGTAACATAAAATATACATTATAGGAAAATAAGTGTTTTACGGCGATGTTCATTGTTGACAATTTTTCAAAGTACTTGCACGCAGTTTCCAACTGATCTGGGTAATAAAAGCACCCTACAGTTCATAGTCTTTCACTAACAATAATAGCCATTGTATAAAAAAATCAACATCAACTGATGTGGTACTGTTGATGCTTTTGTAATTGGTATAAATGTAAACTACATTAAATGGAATAATCATAACAACCTAGGTTAAAAACATGTTTGATTCCAAGACAGACATGCCCTTTCAATTGGAAGTCCTGGTCACAGCAAGCTTTTTAAAATACTGTACACATTCAAAGCTATTTTTAGAAAAATAAAGCAGCATTAATAATGCATCATTAAACACTGTCAGCATCATGTGAAGTTACAGTTACTCATCTTTGTTTTTCAATTTCATTTTGATAACCAGCATAGACCTACAAAGAACAGAAAACAAGGAGCAGTCCATTTCCAATCACCCATTGTTTAATTCTGAGTCACTGCTGGGTTTCAATTTAGTTTTGTTCTCCTGTTCAAAGGGAGCTTAGCCATTGATGCTGATGCTTTTCACCTTGATGTCATGTGCACTTTGCTTTTGTTTCATTGCAATCACATTTTCCTTTTTGTAACGCAGTGTACAGTATGTTTGTGTGCCACAACACTCAGCAAACCTGATAATCAAAACACGAGTAAGAGAAGCTTTGCTTTTCCACTATTGGGTTACTGTTAGATGGATTTAGAAGAATAAAGAATGAAATAAAGCTATGATTCAGTCAATGAACCACTTCATATTGCAAGTCAATATATTAAATGGGAAACATTTTTGCACCACACACAGGTGTATTTAATCAGTTAATCAGTAAAATCAGATTTCAGGTTTCTGTAATTGGATCAGTAATAGGGATAAACTTTGGGCTTGGGTGAAAAACCATGGTCGACCCAAACCCGAAGCTCATCCCTTTTACTGATCTGATAACAACTAAAATACGAAACAAAAGTAGTTTATAGTATGGGAAAACAGCAAACTAACATGGCAGTTTGCCACTATAGCAACCAATTTCCAATCATGCACTTCCTGGCCTTTGGACGGTGGTCAGGTGACCTAGAAGGGGGGTTTCTTATATGCTAGCTACCTCACTATAAAAGTCAGGGTTCCCTGCAGGCTTTTATCTTTTATCTGTGTGTGTGTGTGTGTGTGTGTGTGTAAAGAGACTTGAAGTAGACTGACTTCACAACTGACAGATTTGTCTGCAAAGTGAGACTATATACAGTGCTCTAATATGCAACATTATTACCGTGAATTGCAGTGTGGTGGGCTGCATAGTATATACCCCCCTCCTCCCATGTCTATTGCACTGTATTGTAATACATCAAGTGTTGTAGTGTGTCACCTGCATTCCACACAGCGATATAGACCATTCTATTTCTAAATAGCGGAACTCAAAGTGATGACACGGATTGCACCATGTGTCTCGAGTCACTATGTCGCCCTGCATGGCCCTGAAGGAAGAGACCCGAAACGTTGGTTTGATCGACACATGCAAGGCATGTTTAATAAAAATGAACAAGAGTTTTGCATTTTGTGAGTGCTGGTGATTCCTTTCATCTGTAATGTAATACAAAACTGTGAATTGCAGTGTGTTAGAGTTCCATATTATTGTGTACCCACCTCTGTATTCACAGTGTATAGACCAAGTAGCACTTTTTTTGTGTTTTTTTATTTTTCCTTTTATTTAATTTTTATATTGGCTCAAGTTTTGGCCTATTTCTGCTGAATTAGCCCAATTTCAAGTCAGAGGTGGACCTGCAAGCACCACCTGGCTTGAGAAAAGTTGATTAAAAAATTGACTGAGCTAGGCACGATATTATCGGCCAAACAGATGCAGTCACTGTTTGGGTTGAAAAACTGCATGCTGTGTGTCCTTTCTGAAACTGCGACATACCCCAAGGGTTTGAATACCGTCTATGGAGTCTGTACATTATTTCTTCTTATTATTCTATGGTTTTACATATTAGGGCATAATAAAATCATCTGGTCCTTACAGATCTTAGAATTAGGTAAATACAACCTCAGTGAACAACAACACATTACATTTTTTTTCACAAACATAAAGCCAAAATGGCTTACACCCTTATAGGAGTTAAGAGGCTAAGTAGCAGCCAGGTGCTGCTAACCCAATGCCCTTGATTAAATGATCATCATCAAGTATTACCACCTCTATAAAAGCTGAACTTTTAGCAGTTTGTTGGTCTGGGGCATTCAGGTGTGTGTTAATACAATGCCAAAGAAGCAAGACATCGGCAATGATCTTAGAGAAGCAATTGTTGCAGCCCATCAATCTGGGAAGTGTTATAAGGCCAGTTCCAAACAATTTATAATCCCATCATTCTACGGCAAGGAAGATTATTCACAAGTGGAAAACACTGAAGACAGTTACCAATCTTCCCAGGAGTGGATGTCCCACCAAATTCAATCCAAGGTCAGACCACACAATGCTCAGAGAAATTACAAAAACCCAAGAGTTACATCTCAGACTGTACAAGCCTCAGCATGCTAAATGTTAAAATTCATGGCAGTACAGTTAGAAAACAAATATGGCTTGTTTGGGTTGCCAAGAGAAAGCCTCTTCTCTCTAAAAAGAAAATGGCAGCATACCTTAGCTTTGCAAAGTTGCATCAGAACAAACCACAAGACTTCTGGAACAATGTCCTTTGGACAGATGAGGCCATAATTGAGATGTTTGGCCATAATGCACAGCGCCAAATTTGGCAAAAAACAGCATATCAATACAAACACCACATACCAACTGTCAAGCATGGTGGTGGAGAGGTGATGGTTTGGGCTTCTTTTGCAGCCACAGGACCTGGGCACCTTGCAATCATTGAGTCGATTATGAACTCCTCTGTATACCAAAGTATTCTAGAGTCAAATTAGAGGCCATAAGTCTGGCAGCTAAAGCTTGGCTGAAAGTGGGTCATGCAACAGGACAATGATCCCAAGCACACCAACAAATCTACAACAAAATAGCGGGGGGGAAATAATCAAGGTGTTGCAATGGCCCAATCAAAGTCCAGACCTCAACACGGAATTTGTAAAGAAGAGTGGCCAATATTCCTCCACAACTATGTAAGACACTAATAAAGTCATACAGAAAACAATGGCTTCAAGTTACTACTGCTAAAGGTGGTTCTACAAGATATTAAGTCATAAGGTATACTTAGTTTTTTCATACATGGCTTCTCCATTTTGGCTTTTATAGTTTGTAAAATAAACATGGTGTAATATGTCACGTGTTGTTGGTTAACTCATTTTGCATATACCTCATTTTAAGATGATTTGTATTATGTCCTGATACTTAAAACCATAGGATTCAAAGAGGGTATACTTTCCTTTTCACACAACTGTATATACACTTTAATGTGCATTTTTGGGCTTAAAAGCTGCATGTTGTGTGTCTTTTTGAAAATACGGCCTATCTTTAAATACTGCTTATGGATTGTGTTCATAATTTCTGGCTGTTGTCTCTCAAACAATACACTCTAATTTTTATTTCATGATAAAAACTGCCTCATCTCTCCCTCTTACATTGCAGCCCAATAAAGCTGCTTACATTCTCTCCAGCCACAATGCTATATGCCATATTTACCATCTGTCCTGGATTTTATTCAGTTGTCACTCCAAGGCTGTGTCCCAGGATGCTGAGTGCTGCTGTCTGTTAATACCTCTGCCACTGTTAGATTGTGCCCACACCACGGCTCCCTCTTATGCAAATTGACACATTATTTGCCAGCCATGTTATTTGCATATGAACAGGCTTGCCATGCCCTTTGTGTGACAATTCCTTGGCTATTAGCCTTGAAATTGTCCAGAATGTATTAATCTCCTATTGATTTCAATAAGGTTCAGATTAAAGGGCGCAGAGGGGAGGCAGCGGTGTCCTTGTGGGGAAGTTGCCCTCTCTGCATTCAGTCCTGCTTTGCACAAGCAGGACTAAATGTAGAGTGAGGCAGCCCATTGTTCGTTTACATGCGAAGTCGGCTATGTCGCCGAGATCACATGTAAACAGCCTGCAGCCTCCCCCCCTCCCCCCTGCACTTACCTCTCTCCTCTGGCCCCGTCTTCTGTGCTCCGCCACCGAGTCCGTCTCCTCACTGCAGTGAGCGGCAGGGTTAAAAGTAACCCTGCTGTTCCGTGTAGACTGTATACATTGCTCTTGCTCTCTCACCTGTCACAGGAGTTCCAGCACAGTGCTGTGCTAGAACTCCTGTATTGGAGGTGACAGGGTCAATAAAGAGAACCTGTCACGTCCAATTGCTATCACACAGGGGAGTGTTTTTTTCTGTGTGATAGCAATAAAGTTAGGTGAAAGAAAATGTAAATGATAAAGACATTTTTTTAAATAAATAAAAATAAAAAAAATAATATGAAATAATTAAATTCCCACCGCCCTGCCATCTGGTTGCCATTCTCCATTGATGGGAAGGGGGGGAGTGGCGCGGCGCACGGGGGGCGTATCGCGGAACCTGGCCTTGGGGTGGCAGGGAGAGTAAATCCGGCCCTGATTACAGATGCACTATAAATAAGCCCCTTGTGGTATCAATATGTTGAAATGGAAGAACCGCCTTACCCTGGCAGAGCATTAGTTCTCAAAAGCCCATATGTCAGCATCTCCAAGGGCATGTACTGTATTGTACGGATGCATGGATGCAGAAATCCCATATTTTCTGCAAACAACCTCCACTGTTTAGCTGACTATCTATGGGAGGATAAGCCTTTATTATTTAAAAAAAAAGGTATGTTTTTTTCATTTGAGTTAGTGAGTTACACTGCTTCTTACCAATTATGCCATATAAAATGTAATTGCAAGACAATGTTTCTATTTCACAAATTGAAGTCAGTGGTTTTCAGTACCTGTGCATTCTATTCAGTTAAATGTACTGTATAGTAAATTAATTATCAAGCTCAATTAAAGCTGACCTTCAGGCAAAAATAAAGGATACAAACTAATTCGGCTCTGCATAATTAAATATATTTTTAAATGCAACCATTGTAAGTACCTGGATGTGATTTGGGATCAACCTTTTGCAGTCCCTGTACAACAGAGTTCAGACTGTAGAAGGATAAAAAGTACAAGGAGCCAATCAGTTGTGCTGCAGTGCAATGGGCATGCTGATAGCAGGAAAGAGCAACATGACAGAAAGGTTAGCTTATCACTCTGCAGCTTCTCTTTTTACTTTCCAATCACAGAGTAGGGGTAGGGAGGAGACCTGCAAGCAGTGGCGTCACAAGGTGGGTGCGGCCCGCACCCGGTTGACCCCATTGGAGGGGTAAAACAGTAGAAAGGCATCATGGCACACTCACAAACCAGCATGTAAAACAACTTGTCTCACCACTGAGGTTAATAACAGAGGTTTGGATACACATTTTCTGCAGAAGACGTGTATCCAAACCTCTGTTATTAACAACCTCAGTGGTGAGACAAGTTGTTTTACATGCTGGTTTGTGAGTGTGCCATGATGCCTTTCTACTGTTTTACTGTTCAAAGCCCATTTCGTGTGCACCTTACTGTATAACTGGTGACAAGTTGTTGAGTGTGTTTGTCGTTTGTTTTGCTTGACCATTGGAGGGGTGACACCAAAATGACTTACAGTCATTTTGGTGTCACCCCCCTCTGAAAAGGCGGGCGCTCAGTCATGGACCGAACGACCGACAGTATAAGTAGAGAGGAGGGGACGCGGCGGCATACCTTATCCCGCCAGGTGACTGTCTCCTCCTCTCTCTGCCGGCGTCCATCACCAAGATGGCCAACGGCAGGGATCAGAAGATTGCAGAGGGTTCGCGATGCCGTCGTCGCGCATGCGCGTGGTGATGTCACGCGCATGCGCAGTGA